>NW_017307669.1:74830-111428 GCF_000935625.1 Nanorana parkeri | reverse complement strand
AAGAGAAGGGGTCCAAGGACAGAGCCTTGGGGGACCCCTACAGAAAGAGGAAGAGGAGGGGAGGAGTTAGAATTGTAGGTGACACTAAAGGAGCGCATAGAGAAGTAGGAGGAGAACCACGAGAGAGCAGAGTCTTGTAGGCCAAGCGAGTGGAGTTTTTTGAGGAGCAGCGGGTGGTCAACAGTGTCAAAAGCAGCAGAGAGGTCTTAATAGCAAGAGTAAGGAATAGTGGCCGTTGTTTTTAGCTGTTATTAGGTCATTGGTGAGTTTTAGGAGGGCTGTTTCAGTGGAATGTTGAGGGCGAAAGCCGGACTGAAAGGGGTCCAAAAGGTTGTTATTAGCGAGGTGGCAACTCAGGCGGTTGTAGATAAGGCGTTCTAGTAGTTTAGAGGTGAATGGGAGTAAGGAGATAGGTCTGAAATTATTGAGGTTGGCAGGGTCCAGTGAAGGTTTTTTGGGTATTGGGGTGACTAGTGCATGTTTAAGAGGGGTAGGAAAGATTCCAGTAGAAAGTGAGAGATTGAAAATGTGAGTAAGAGAGTGTAGGATAGAGTATGAGGGTGACCGAAGTAGTTTTGAGGGAACAGGGTCCAGGGGGCAAGTGGTGAGGTGGGTGTTATAGCAATGTAGTGTTCTTGAAAATATCATGTCCATGGCTCAGCAGTGCAGTGTCTCCAGAAAAAACCATCCCAATTCTTTTTTAAGTAAGAAAATTTCTCGGCAAATATCACTTTCCCAACCTGGCTTAGGACCAGGCTTAGGGGCGTATTACTGCATAACTGGCTTGCTAAAGCAGGCCTCCTGGAAATATCACTCATCTATACCTGGCTCAGCAGTGTCCTTGGGACTATCACTATTCTCTACCTGGCTAAGAAGTGCAATATCCCTGAAAATATCATGCTTTAGCAGAGCAGTGTGAATAAAGAGTTTTGTCTATGATATCGGACACTGCATTAGGGCAGCCCATGCAATTGAATAAGGTACTTTTGAACAGGGCTCAAAATTTCAAGTCCTGAGCTACTAGCCAGACCTTAAGAGTCACTAGCCACCAGTTGCCCCACCTAACCCTTACCCTGCCCCGGCCTTAACTCCGCCCCTAAACACACCCTCTTAAATAATCTTATGATAATTCTTATCTTATGATAGTTGCCGCTTGTAAACGGCAGATTAGGGATTGCTGCTGCAGGAAAACGCAAGTTCCTGACACAGGAATCTCTAATCACACCTGAAATATACCGCAGGTGTGAATGGGGCCTAATATACACATACACTAAAGGTGTCCATACACCTGCCGATTATCGTACAATAATCGGCAGGTGTATGGGCAGCGTGCGACTGCTTCTACTGTAAGGTCGTACGACTTTATTCTTCCAAGCGCGCTGGAAAACCTGCCGAAAATCGTACGCATTTTGGCAGGTTGGTGGCGTGGTTGGAAGACTAATGCCGCACGGGCCGGTGTGCGCAGGCGCACACTGCCTGCTCAGCACTGCAATCATCGGAAGCCCTCCCCTCAGCGGGGAGGGCTTCCGATGATTGACAGTACGATCTGCCTGTCCAAGATGGGCAGATCGTACGAGATTTTAATGACCTTACAACCATCGCATAACGAAAGTTATGATGTAAGGCAGGGGTAGCCAAACTCCAGCCCTCCAGCTGTGGTGCAACTAGAAATCCCATGAGGCATCTCTCTATGGGAGTCATGCCTGTGGCTGTGAGAATCTTGCAATGCCTCGTCCTCACCTGCAGCAGACCTCACCATCACCCCCAGATAACCAGGGATCGATCCTGCTCACATACATTCTTTCTTTCGGCCGGAGCGCAGAACTATCAAAGCTCCGGTCGAAGGAAGCCAGAGGTGACAGGAGCGGCTCTGCATCCGACACAGATGCAGACCATGGAGCTGCTCCCACAAGTCGGGTACGCAGTCTGCGACCGTGTGCCTGACATGTCAGCTGGCTGTGAGCCACATAGTAGCGGCTCGCGGGCCGGAGTTGCCCTGCGGACCGGTACTTGGAGACCCAAATTTCCACTTGCCCTCACCTTATTTTTACTCGCCAAATGCGAGCAGGCAAGTGGAAATTTTGAGCCCTGCTCTAGAATATAAAGTTATGAGGTATGTACTACAGATGTAAGAGGTGTGGCATGCAGCAGAGAGCAAAAAGCTGTGTAGAAGAGAAGGAGGTACTGCATTAGTAAAGAAACATGAGGTGCTGCATATAGTGCATATATAGTACATATGGATTGGTCACTGCATGTAGTAGAGAAGCAAGAGGCAATGCATGCAACAGAGCATCACAAGGAACTATATGTAGAATACAGGCATGACACACTGCATGGAATAAAGGGGCAGAACATTAATTGAGAGGCATGAGGCACTGCATATAGTAGAAAGCACAGTGGCTTAGTTGTTAGCACTTTTGCCTTGCAGTACTGGGGTCCCTGGTTCAAATCCCAGTCAGGACACTTTCTGCAAGGAGTTTTTGCATGTTCCCCCTGTGCTTGCATGGGTTTCCTCCAAGTACTCTGGTTTCCTCCCACACTCCAAAGACATGCTGGTAGGTTAATTGCCTCCTGTCTAAATTGGCCCCATATGTATGCGTGCGAGATATGGACCTTAGATTGTAAGCTCCTTGAGGGACTGATGTGAATGTGCTCTATGTAAAGCACTGTGTAAATTGACAGCTCTATATAAGTACAGTTACTCCTCACTTAACAACCTACCTGTTTAACGACTTACAACCAGCTCTGTGACTAATTGGTATTATACACTGTATGTGAACTTGGGCCAATCTCATCTCACATCACCCTTTCTCAGTCTGTCTCGTTCCTGCAGTTGGTCAGTCAGTTTTCACTAATGTACTGTACATTGGTATTTGCGGTATGCAAACCTAAGTCATGTACTGTATATTAGAGCTGATTTCCTCTATCCCTCACTTAGTGACCAATTTGCTTAATCTAGTCGTAGGAACGGAACTCGGTCGTTAAGTAAAGAGTATCTGAAATAAATAAATATATAACAATAAATAAAGGCCTGAATGTTAGTATGTTTGAGTTGATAAGGATACAGTGAAACATTGGAGAAAAAGTGGATTAAACATGCAGTGGAAGGGAAGGTAGATTTAGAACATTACACACGTGTTCCCCAAACAGTCATTGACATCAAATCCTGGCGTTACAGAGAAAGCATGTACAAGTTCCTGTGGCCAGGTAATAACATGACTCTGTACTCTTTCCAGGATATGCAATTCTCCAGCAGAAGAGGAAGTGAAATAACTTTCAACTCCATAAGACAGTATAAGATTGGTTTATTTAGGGTGAGTTACATAGGACTTGTTAGGTCTGTAGGAGATCTCACTGAAGTAAATGTAGTAAGGAGTAAGAGATGTGACCGGTGGTAAGGATACTGGGGAATAAGCTGTGTGTCCTAGAAAGCAGATCTCACTGGTCTCTCTTCTGCTACTTCACTTTCTGTGTGTGCAGCAAATAATTTCCTTGTAGAAATGTAACTAGCATGGAAGTAAAACCTGAGTTTTTCCTAGCAACCATTCAGATTTCTATAAAACGAAGCCAGAAATGTTTGGTTGCTTTGGAAAACTACTTAAGTGTTGTTCAGATTTTGTAAATCAGCTCTACAAGGTTGTTTAAATTTTGATAGTAATGGACTATAATTCTTCCTGAATTACTTCCATAAATCAACCATTTGGTGATTAACCACTTGAAGACCAGGGTGTTAAACCCCTTTCCTGACCAGGCCATTTTTCACTAGCATTGCGGTACTTTGACTGACATTAATTTAGCCATCCAATGCTGTACTGAAATTAATTTTTATACAATTTTTTGGAGACAGAGCTTTCTTTTGGTGGTATTTAATCACCACTGGGGTTTTATTTTTTTATTAAATAATGAAAAAGTACCTAAAATTAAAAAAATAAAAACTGTTTTCTCTACGTTATGTTATAAAACATTTATATTTACCCAATTGTTTTGTAAAATATAAACAGATGGGATCACATCGGGTAAATAGACACAAAACAGGTCAAGCTTTAAAATGACGCACCTGCGGAATCACAAAAAACGACCATACCTAAAATTGGCCATAGGTGATACTTAAAAAGCTTTTACCGCTCATCACGATGGTGCACTCGACGCATGTTTGCGTGTGTATGTGTGGGGGCAGGGGACTTTAAACATTTTCTTGTGTTATTTTACATTTTTTTTTTAAACTTTTTACACAACTTTATTGCAATCACATAGGGGACTAAGAAATCCCCTATGTGATAGCCAATTCACATAACAGGTCCTCTTTATGGAGACATCTGGGGAGTCACCTAGGGACCCCCAGAGAAGCTGATGAAAACAGATATCTGCTTCAGCAGCTTCTCATCGGCATCTGAAAGCAGGAAGTAATGTAATATACATCACTTCCTGCATTCGGGGATCGAGAAGAGATCAAAGGGAGATCGGGCGTCTCTAGAGACGCCCGATCGCTTGAATGTAAACAGCCATCGCTGGCTGTATACATTGCTAACAGTTTCCCACTCGCGTGCGTGCTGAGCGCCACGCATGAGCGGGGAGGACGCCCTCCCGCTCCTATAAGGCTCCCGTCCGGCAGTTCCGGAATGGCCATGGACGGGAGGTGGTTAATAGGGATTAAACGTTGCTTCACTCCATTCAAACCTAAAAAAGGTGTGGAGTTCACTCCAACGTTAATGGCTTGAATAGTCTCAGTGCAATTACGCTCATACACAGAATATGAATTTCTTCTGAGAAGCCGCAAAGGCCATTGAGCTTGGTAGCATCATAGCTTATGCACCCAAAAAACAGCCATAAATATAATGATGCATATATGTTACAATAAGTAGTGTTCTAAATCCCTATTGTGCAGCCAGGCTATTCGAATGGCCTGGCTGCACACAAATATGTAACCACTGGCTGGAAAATTAAATTTTCATTTTAAATCTCTGAAGCGCTTTATATTCTTTGGTCTTGTTCAGATTGGCTGCAGTCTCCACTGCCCTCTACAAAGCGATCTGCGGTGGATCGCTTTTCAGAGGGCGGTGGAGCAGCAGCTGCCCAGCGTTCAGGAGGCAATCCTACTGCCTCCTGAATGCAGGACTTTTTCTAATCCCAATGGGATTTTCTATTAAAAGCAGGACAAATAAAAGAGATGGAAAGCACAGTAGTGGTGATATGGGGGGGAGAGGGGCAGTAAAATAAATGAGAACATGCACAAAAGGAGAATCAAAAGTAGGAGACTGAACACAAATTTATACAGCGTCTATGTATTTTATGCTCCATGGTTGGTTAGCTCCTGCCTTCAAGAGTCATACTTGGGAAACCAACCAACAATTCGCAGGCGAATCATGATCTGTAAAGGTTACATACAGAGACCTGCAAAAGCACCAAAAGACCTGTTAACAGTCATGTCATGGGATTTCAAATAATAGCACTTACCTATACAATAATAGATGAGACGTCCCAAAATGTCCTGGCACTCAGCTGGCCGGCAGAGGAACAATCGCACCAGAGATGTCAGGAGCTCCATTTTTACTGTTGGCGAGGTCTCTGTCTTAATATTATCAACATATTCCTCCAAGATGTATGGTGCATTGGTTATAAACTCTCCATGCATCCCCAGAAGCCATATTAAGGCTTGCTTGCCCTACAGATAAAATACACATGTTTAAAAATCACAAGCCAACCAAGTTATGCTAAACATGGAAAACATAATAGGTTAAGTAAAAAGTCTATATATGTGTACGCTATGTGCATTAAACATATTGGATCACAACTGGCAATGTTACAATGACCACAGATACAGGAAATGGCTAAAAGAATAAGGCACAATTACAAGAGCTGGAAATTCAGTGATTCCACAGGGTCGCCAAGGTTAGTAGAAAGAGTGGGAAGTTTGGCAATCCTGTAGCTAGATGAGGAGGATGGTGCGTCCTTTTGGAGGCCCATAATGCACTGCAGCATTGGATGTTTCCTGAACACACTAAAGGAACTGTTCCCAGCTGGCTTGGGTACACCTTGGTATCCCACAGGATAGTTACATAAAGGAGCCTGAATTGTAAATGATGATGATCTGTTGCAATAACTATGAAACCATAATAGGCATTTAGACTAGGGATGCACCGATACCGTTTTTTCGGTATCGAGTACAGATATTTTTTCCCCTTGGTACTCACCGATGCTGAATACCGATACAAGAAGTCCCATTAAGAAAGCTGGGCGGCGTGTAATGACTTGCCGCCCTGCTTCCTGATTAGCCATGAAGACAGGGGCATGTAATGACTCACTGCCCTGCTTCCTGATTAGCCGGGAAGCCATCTCCATGCACCCTCGTCACCAGGTGACAAGGAAGCATGGACCTGGCTTTCTGGTCATTACCCGCCCCCTGGCTTCCTAATTTGCCGGGAAGCCAACTTCATGGCCAATCATTAAGCCGGGCAGCGTGTAATGACTCGTAGAAGTTCCTGTATTGGTATAGGGAGCATTTGGGCGAGTACTAGTACACTAGTATCGGTATTGGTGCATCCCTAATTTAAACATATACAGTTGTGTTTCTATGAATTTTTGCTAAAGCTCTCTATTAAAGTATCATGTTTTTAGGTTAAAGCAGAACATGGAAAATTGCACGTTCGAAATTACCTCATTATCCTGAATGTTTCCTTCGCAGCCGGGGAGGGCTTGGCATACTGAACTTACACACTGAGGACACAGCCAAACAAGGTCCCGAAATGTCTGTATAACAGCTGGTAAATAACAAAGCAATGCTCACAATATAACATAAATTGCAGAGACCTCAAAAGACAAGACAATACATATACTTTCTTGTATTAAAAGGGGTATAGACTCCAGAGAGAGACATCATCTTGCCCTTGTACAAAGCATTAGTAAGACATCATCTGGAATATACAGTTCCGTTTTGGCACCAGTTCACAAAAAGGATGTTGTGGAACTGGAGAAAGTGCAGCGAAGGGCAACTAAACTCATAAGAGACATGGAGGAGCTCAGCTATGAGGAACGATTAGCTGACCTGAATCTGTTCTCTCTGGAGAAGAGGCAATTAAGGGGGGACATGATCACTATGTATAAATACATAAATGGTCCAAATAAAGAGCTTGGTGCCAAATAATTCACTTTAAGGTCACTGCAAAGGACAAGGGGGCACTCTTTGCGTCTGGAGGAAAAGAGGTTTTACCTTTGCATACGGAAAGGATTCTTCACAGTTAGAGCTGTGAAATGTGGAATAGACTGCCCCAGGAGCTAGTTCTAGCTAGCTCAGCTAATTGTTTTAAAAAACATCTGGATGTCTTCCTAAATGCACAGAATATCACTGGATATTGAGTTCTTATAGGTATGTTAGGCATCCGAGATTGTTGATCCAGGGAATATCCGCTTGCCTTATGGGATCAGGAAGGAATATTTTTCCACTGTTGGAGCAAATTGAACCATGCTTTATAGGGGTTTTTTTTGCTTTTCTTTTTCTATTTAATTTTTTTCTCTGTATCTCTATAGGTTGAACTCGATGCACTTATCTTTTTTCAGCCTGACTAACTATGTAACTATGTAAAAATGCCTATGGCATATCTAAATTCTAAATTGTTTAATTTAATGCTAAAAATGCTGCTATGTCTGAAGTGACACTATAAAAAACATGGGCAGCCAGCAGCTGTTTACTGAAAGTCAACAATTTTTCCGATTTCAAGATTAGGAAGGGTTGTGATGATTATATTTCCCCACAGAACATACCAGCTTTTTCTGTAGACAAACTCTTTTCCAAAATGAAGCTTTATCCTGGGCACACATACATAAAGGCTAATTCTGGGCACACATAGCTAAAAGTAAATTCACACTACACTATATGAATATTATAGAGGATTGAAAAAAATAGTCCACTACTATAACACAAATTAAGGTAATATAATGGGGTAGTTAGCACTGCCAAGGTCTTTGATATATAATTTTTAATCAGAACATAGCTACATAAACACAGCATGATCTTTTACTTTTCGGTTCTCCACATTAATCAAAAACTCCAAAAACATAGTGTTATGTTAACTGGTTGCTATCTAAAAACTGTCCTTAGTGTATGGGTGGGGAGTTACTGGTGTGATGTAGTAGGGGCAGTAATTATTAAGCTGGCCATACACTAATCATTTTTACTTTGCTGAACAAAAGAAACGCTTGATTCCCCAATGAGGGAATCCACCACTGCTGGCTAATGTATTCTGAAAGCAGCAGGTGTGCCATTGTTACCAGAGCAGTGACTGCTGAGAATTTTCGAACTGGCTCTTTCAATGAAAGTCGATTTAAAAAAAAAGGGGTGCCGACAGGGCCACACACTGCGCCAATATAGCCCGCGTCAGCAGGACTTGGCTGAAATTAAAGCCGTGTGGCACACTTTATGTACACTGAATCTGTCTAATTCTGTGTAATATATTTAAGTACTGTGTGCACTGTACATATTTGAAAAGGAAAAGAAGTAATGCATATTAATAATATAAAGTATTGGAATAATGTGGTTTCTATTGGTTTATCATAGACTACATTAGAATTTGTATCTCTGCGAGCGAACTGTTTAGTCTCTTTTGATTATGAACATACAGGTGAAACTCAGAAAATTAGAATATCGTGCAAAAGTTCATTTATTTCACTAATGCAACTTAGCCGTCTACCAGAAGATTTTGGAGCACTTCATGCTTTCTTCCACAGACGAGCTCTATGGGGATGCTGACTTCATTTTCCAGCAAGACTTGGCACCTGCCCACACTGCCAAAAATTTTCTGAAATTGTGGATCTGGGTTTTCATGAGCTGTAAGCCATAATCATCACAATTATGACAAATCACGGCTTGAACTATCTTGCTTTGCATGTAATAAATCTATCTCATATATTAGTTTCACCTTTTAAGTTGCATTAGTGAAATAAATTAACTTTTGCACGATATTCAAATTTTTCGAGTTTCACCTGTATATTATTTTTTTCTAGATAAGCTAGGACTCTTTCTCCAATACCTAGGGTCAATGACCTGAAACAAGTATGCAGATGAGGAATTTTCCCTGACTTTTTTAATCTACATACTTGTTCCAGGACAACGCCTAAGAAAGCAATGAAGCTAGAAGAACAGCAGAGCAGTAAGGTGAATACCATTTATACAAGGTCAGCAATAGTAGCTACCACATTTCTCACAAAACAGGTTTCCCTAATGTCAAGCATAGACATTCATTTTTTTTTTATTGATACCAAAGTTAGGAAGATACCTGAAGTAATGTGTTCTTGCTTGAACTCCAGTAAGCCTGCCAAGATTTTCACACACTTCTCACTGTATGTTCTTGCAATGCGACCTAAATATATTAAAAGATAACATTACAAACAAAAGGGTCACTCCAGGAATAATATTTTATTTTTTCCATCTATACAATTGGATTTATGTATATTAGGTTGTATTTAACTAATGTAAATATCAGGTATAAGTAATGCAGATCAGGTATACAGTAAGTATTGTGTTTCTGCTCAGGGCTCCTTTCTGCTCATGGTCCTTCAGTATTTATAAGCTCAGATTTACTATTGGACCTAAGTTCGAGACATTGTTGTGTTCCAACAAGGTTCCTAAAACTCTTTCATGCCACCCAGTCTAACAAGCTGGTGTTGCTCTTATATAGGCTTGGACAAATCTCACCCAGAACTAGGAGCCGGCTTCATGTAATCTGCATATGACTATAAAAGGTATGCATTGGTATACAATGGAAGAAAAAAAGTAGGTTAGGTAGTATTTTTGTGCATTTTTGCTACAACGCATCACAATACGCTGCCATGCAAAGAGTTGAATGTCAAGTTAAATAAAGTTTAAAAAAAACAAGCACTGTGATGGGTCCAGCTACGCAATAATAACAGCAAGTAGTGTGTGGTTAAGTAATATATAAATTCTGTGCCCCATATCTGCACTTTTGCACCAGTAGTTTTCTGAGATATGGTCTCAGAATGTTTACAGCAGAGACCCCAACAGATTAAATAATCCAGCTGGCTTATATGCCAGTTTTCACAGGTATTTTAAAAAAACATACTGCGTTTCAGTCTCTGTTTATCCCCTTGCATTCTGTTAAAATGTACAGAATATTTTGTGCTGTGTCATTTTGAGCAGTTGTTGGAATTGTTTGTATGATGGTCAAGAGACTTTTGATTGCAATGACAGAACTCCCTGCTCAGAACAAGAAAAAATAATGTTGGTGTTTAGAACTCTTACAAAAGTTGGAATTGCAGAATTAATTTGAGAACAGAAGTAGCTGACTTACAAAAGCTGACTCCTGTTACTGCTGACACCCATGTACTTATTGTAAAACAAGCCCACTAACCTATTAGTCCAGTGGAAAAGCTTACAGGGCAAGTTTTGGTTTGTAATTTTCAGGGTGATTGAGCCTTCTAACTCAATTGTTTCAGGGACATCCTAAAATATTTAAAGGTGAATTATGGGGAGAGTGAAATACACTCCTCCCCATAATTAGAGCCGATGCGTGAAACTGAAGCGGCCACATGTCGGCTCTATAGATTGAGAACTGAGCGACAACATAGCGCTGATCACTCAGTTCCCAATCCCCGGAAGGGTGGGTGTCCTCCCCCCCCCCCCCTCTCTGTTTCTCCAGCGCTGAATGGGGGGACAGACAGGGGAGGAGGTGGGCACGACAGGCTCTAGAAAGGCAGAGCCAGCTGTAAATCAGATAGCGAAGTGGATCCCGTAAATAGTGTCGGAACCTTTCCTGGCTGCTGCACGGCTCTGCGCTGTCAGTATATAAAAGCTATATGCTGAGTTTTGGGTCACTGGAGGACATTAGTAAATGTCCTCCTGTGACTCTAAAGAGAACTATGGCCAAATAATGTTGGACCATAGTTCTCTTTTAATGTGAAAATGGCTTAATATAGCTTAATGTGTAATAAAAGTGCCTAAACCTCACTCAATTCCCTTGAAACTTTGCACAACCTAAGTTTTCAAATTCCCAAACCTATCCTGGAAGTTTTATGGTTTCCCACAAGGCAAATGAGTGACATTAAGCTTGTTTTTCTGGGATCTTAGTGTACAAAAAAGAACTTAAGATGTTAACCAATTTCCCACAAACTTCACACAATATAAGACTAACTTTTTGCATACAAACATATACAGGGTTATTCACAAAGCTGCCAAAGGCAACCGAGTGAATAACCCACCCGAAGTGAAGTTAGCCGAACACTATTCACTTCAGGCTTGTACGGCTGATTTCAGCTGTACATCGGCTGAAATCACCTGTAGTACTTCGGCTGCATGTTTGGCTGAGCCGAAGTGCAGAAGGACTTCAACTCAGCCAATCCAACATCTCGATCGGCTGAGCCGACGCTCCGACAGCTCCCTCGCTGCCCTTCGCCCCTATTGGGCCGAACGGCAGTGAGTGAATACCTCCATGGTACCGAGCAGAATAGCAATTCAATGAAAAAAGTAGAAAAAAAATATTTAAAAATGTAAATTAAATAAAAACAAAAATAAAGATAAAAAAAACTCAATAAAAACAATTGGACAGGGCTGCAAGAGTCTCCGCCCAACTGTTTCCTATTGAACGGGACCTGCTAGAGTCTTCTAGCAGGTCCCGAATAACACCTGGGTTGAGCCGGCCGGCTCTGCCCAGTTGTCATTGTTTTAATGACAGTTCAGCGTCCCCCATTCATTTGGGGGCGCTGATCTGTCATTACAACTGGACGGAGCCAGCCGTGAGATCACGGCTGGTTCCGTCCAGCTGTCATTTGCGAGGTGTTCGGCCTTTGGCTGTCACTTTTTGGCTCAGTCAAGCCGAAGCATATGCCTTTGGCTCTGCCACCTTCGGGAGCTGTACGGGCTTTAGTGAATAGCCCGTACAGCAGCCCTTCAGTTCCACTGAACCGAAGGGCTCCGCAACTGAAGCTGGCCAAAGGATTAGCCAGAGCTACGGCTGATCCTTCGACTAGCTTTTGTAAATAACCCCCTTAATGTGAACAGCCTAATGTATAAAGAACTGAAATCGTCCTAAAATTTTCAGAATATGTTTGCCTAGATAGTCTTGGGGGAAATTGGTTAACATCCAAGTTCTTTTTTTGTACATTAAGCCACATTAAGCTCACTGAAAAACAAGCTTAATGTCCCTCACTTGCTTTGTGGGAAACCAAAAAACATGAAACTTCCAGAGTGGGTTTGGGAAGTTGAAAACTTAGGTTGTGCAAAGTTTCAAGGGAATTGTCTGAGGTTTAGGTACTTTTTTTTTTTTTACACATTAAGCTACATTAAGCCATTTTCACATTAAATGTTTTAAGATGCCCCTTGTTCCAGATCCCTGACATAAGGCTAGTATTAAATGTAACTGCACCAGTTACAAGCTTTTACAGAGCATTTGCAGAGCTTTCAACAAGCTTTCTTGAAGCCCTTTAAAAGCACCCTTTAGTTCTAGTTTGGCCAAGCAGCTTGTTTCTTGTGACAGTCACAACTCCCATTATCCTTCCTGGCGGTAATCCCGAGTGTGGCTCGGGGGTAAATTTTCCGTACCAAAAGCGAGAAATTCAAAAGTAGAAAATAGAAGAAAAAATACTTAGATAATCATACCTCCTGGGAGGTTAAGATCTGTGTTTTAACATTCACAAACCAAAACTGAAGAATCCTTTCAAGCCTTCAACAAAGCTGCTCAAAGCTTGCTGAACGCTTCCCAAATGCTTTTCAAAAGCTTTCTGTGCACACTGCTCTTATAAAAGCCGAAAGCCATGTGAGCAAGCCTTATGTTGATGTCTTCCTTGCGCCCAGTCCCCCTTCCGTTCAGTTTTATAGTCACCTGTCTGATTCATTGAGATAACAGCTGCATGGCCTCACCTGTACCTCCCAGGCGGTTTTTCAATCTTCCAGCTTACCCACCTATAAGTTCTGCAATCGCATTCAATCCAATGGAGATTTAGTCTAGAGTATAAGCTTGTACTCAATAGCCTTACAAAGGAAACAATAAGATTGCAGAGCAGATGCACAGGATATTTTGGCAAGCAGCTGTGTGGCACCAATAAGGCTACACTGCCATTATTTCAATGGATTGATAACTATAAGACTGAAAAGAGTGCTGTGGAGACTACAAAATAAGTGTAACTGCACAAAAGTTGCATTTGCACTATAAGGATTTGTGTAGAAGTGCATCTGACATTAAGCAGTTCTGCAATTCTTATGCAAACAAATGTACAAGCCCTTATTTACCTAAAACAAGTATTTTCAGCAATTTAAAGTTTCCAACAGGAAAAAAGATTCTTGAGAAGATCAGTGGAATTAGTTGTTTGGGCAAAAGAATTGCAGGTCTAATCCTCCTAAAAAGCTGATGGTATGTATCCATTTAGCAAGTTCAGGACCAGAATATGCTGTGTTTTAATGACCCCACTGGTTTCTGGAATGCAAAGAACTTTGGTGCAACGTGCAGAAAAGGTTCCGTTAAAAGATTTCACCATCCAATACATATTACTAAACCCTGAACAATGTTTTCAATCATAATAGTAATATTAATAATAATTTATAATTACCGATTGCAAAGATGGCAGTGTGGGCAAGCTGTATTGATACATCTGTGCAGCATATTCGGAGTTCTTCAAGTATATTGTGTACAATTTCATCATTAACTAGTTCACAAAGGATGTCAATCTTCTGGTTCTTAATATAGTGAGGGTCATTGTATGAGAAGAAGAATTTTTTGTAATGGCTGCTAAAATGCCCTGGCAAACTGCGGAGAATCTCTCGGACATGGCACAAAGCAGCAAAACACATCTCTCTGCTTTCAGAAGTACAAGCGGCTAGCAGTGGACCTTTCAGCCGCACAAGAATGTCTGCCTGCACATGAGGAAAATCCTTTACTAAAATCAAGAAGAGTTTGGTTGCTCCCATGACTACACTGATATGAGTGCTCTTCAGATAACCATCTAGTATGTTCAGAATATCAAAAATCTCTTCTTCACTGCGTGGTTTGTATCGAAGGAGGAATGTCAGGACCTCACTCTGTCCCCAATGATCCAAATCAGCCATCCTAAAAAATATCAAAACAGTTTAAAAAAAATAAAATAAATACTGAATGCAAATTATTACAACAGAAGAAAAATGGGCTAAGATGTAACAATGTCAAATTCCAAAAAATAACGATTTTTATGAGAACAGATGAACTAGGGATGAAATTATCACACTGATAAAAAAAATAAACTGGTCATGTTCTGTATTTGCAACACGTAATATCCAAAGCAGTAAGGCCCCTTTCACACGGGCACTGTCAGTTTTTCAGGCTGATCTGATCGGAAGCCCAGTGTTAGTCTATAGGCAGCCGGATCTAAAATGCCCTAAGGTGCAGATTAGACCTGATATTTAGCCAGTGTAAAAGGTTAGGTAGTTCAAATGCAGCATCTTTGTGTATATGGGCCACTGAATAGCTTCCTGTTATTCACCATATAACACGGGTGCTCAGCACTTGCCAGCTTTACCCATATCTCTTTCATCACTATGGGTGAACACATCTACTGGAGATTGGGCTGTCCTTGCTGTACAGAAAAGAGTGTACTAAAGCTGGCAATAAAATTACAGCAAACAAGAAAGTATACAGATGATTAGGAGACTTAACCTTTTGAGAAGATGATGAGCTATAGGCTTGTTAATGGCAACTCCACTTTCTGTCTTTAGAATTTCTTCTAGAGCCCGCAGGCAGTTCACCAAAACTATTGGATCCGGATCTCGAAGCAAACTGTACAGCTCATTAACAATGGCTCCATCTGAAAGATTGTCATATATTAGAAGAACTCTTTTAAAACAGAAATAATATAATGTATCATTTTACATAACTACATTTATCTTCATAACAATAATTTCCGTACTTGAAGAGCAATTAACATGACAAAATCAGTTAGCTAAATGCTAATACACTAAAGCTATGCCAGACTTAATTTTTCATCTAAGGTCTCTTTGTGTGTGCGCGTGCGTGTGTACATACATACATACATACATACATACATACATACATACACACACACATATATATATATATTTACTATGACGACCAATCAGGAAGCCGGGCGGCAAGTCATTACATGCTTGGCTTCCTGATTGGCTCCATGCTCCTTTGTCACTAGCTGATGAGGAAGCATGGGGCAATCAGGAAGCAAGGGGCTGAGTCATTACCTGCCCCCTGGCTTCCTGATAGGCCGGGAAGCCAGCTCTATGCTTCCTATTGACGAGGGAGCATGGATCCTGCTTCCTGGACAATCAGGAAGACAGGCAGCATGTCATGACTCGCCGCCCAGCTTCCTGATACCGGAAGTTCCGGTATCGGGATAGGCATCGGGAGCATTTGGGTGAGTACGAGTACGAGTACTCGCCCAGATACTCGGTATTGGTGCATCCCAAAACATATATAACTCCATGCAACCATACACATCATGATTCCCCAGTAATTCTCTGTGATCAGTCATATGATTCTAACAAGTGCAATACCCCCTTCCTCATCCACAGCTTTCTCATGTCAGCATTACACATTTGCACTATTTTGAGGAACACAAATACTTGCTCTCCCAGAATACAGAACTGCCTATGTCACAGAGCATTGTTAGTGTTTCACATTATTGGAGGCTGGAGACAACCTAATGCTTTTAATAGGATACCTGTCTGTAGGACTTGCAGTGAGATAAGAGATAAGAGGAATCAAGCTAATCAAGCTAATCAAGCCAAACAATTTACATATGTAACACACTACACCATAGCAAGGTTTGTGATACATTAACATTGGTAAGATTTACATTAATTCATTTATTTCCTGCATATATCTAAAGCTGGCCATACATTAGTCAGTTTCCCCATCCATTCTTAACAGCAGGGATAGGTGAATCCCCCTGCCGGGATATGGGCAAGTCCCGAGAAAGCAACAAACTGTTCGAAATCAAGCAGTGTATAGACAGCTTTAAGAGTAAAACACAGTTGAAGGAAGGTGCTCAAACCCAATTAACACTAAATACCCCATTAATAAAGTAGCGGTATGGCAACCTACTGCTGCTTTGAATGAAAATGTACACAGTACAACAATATACTTTACAGATGTGCAATATACTCTGCTTGCTTCGAAATGCAATCAGAACCAAAGTCCCGTTCATTACAATGAATGATAAAACAAACTGCCTGGAGGAGGTCAACCAGTCAAAGTCATGTGACTGCCCTCTCCTCCAATCACAGAATGTTTTCTGCAGCATAGTGTAGAGAACACTCAGCGGAACATCATAGGCTCTGCATTTTATGAATCACCCCTAAAATGCTGAAGCAGTGTAAAAAAAAAAAAATAACATTGTGGTGTCTAGTGGACAGTGGTATCATCTGTTCACTATGAATAAGCCCGAGTTTGCAAATTCACAGGCTCACATTTAGGGCCATTTGGAAAATTTGGTAAAGATTTTAGCTGACAGGCAAAGAGGTATAGAAGATTCCAATACCGAAATAAAAGCTACTCAACACATGCAGGCTGAGACCCTGAAGTGAGTTTATGTGCAAAAGATTTATGTTTGACCACAGCGTAAATGTATCTGTTTAAATGAAAGATATACCCAGTACTCCCTAAACACAGTACAACTTGTATTATTATTATACAGGATTTATATAGCGCCAACAGTTTGCGCAGCGATTTACAATATACAATACAATAATAAGACATTACAATCACAATACAATTCAAGACAAGATGGTAAGGAGGGCCCTGTCTTACAATCTAAAAGGTAGGGACAAGTGATACATGAGGAGGTAGCTGTTTGGGGATGAATTGTTTGTTCAGTGGTTAGGTTGAGGTGGGATAGGCTTCCCTGAAGAGATGAGTCTTAAGGGTTCGCCTAAAGGCAGTCAGAGTGGGAGATAGCCGGACAGGTTGGGGTACAGAGTTCCAGAGGATGGAAGAGACTCCAGAGAAGTCCTGGAGGTGAGCATGGGAGGAGTTGACGAGGGCGCTGGAAAGTCGTAGGTCTTTGGAAGAGCGGAGGTAACGGTTAGGGTGATACTTTGAGACAAGGTTTGAGATATAGCCGGGGGCAGAGTTGTGGATGGCTTTGCAAGTCGTTAATATTTAGAATTTTATCCTTCGGGGTATTGGAAGCCAGTGGAGGGATTGGCAGAGGGTGGTTGCAGCCACTGAGCGGTTGGTTAGCTGAATGAGTCTAGCAGCAGCATTCATGTTAGATTGAAGGGGGGATAACCTGTGTAGAGGTAGGTCAATGAGGTGGGAGTTGCAATAGTCAAGACGAGAGATAACAAGTGAGTGAATTAGTAATTTTGCGGTTTTATTCGTGGGGAGGGGGGCGTATTTTGGAGACAATACAAATGTGAAGGCAGCAGGATTTGGATAGTGATTGGATGTGGGAAAGAAAGGCAAGGTCTGAGTCAAAGATGACACCGAGGACTTTGGCATGGGGGGAGGGTTTGATAGCTGTGTTATCAATCTCAAGGGAAAAGTTGGGGTCACCAGGTATTTGATGCTATTTAGCAAACTTATAGAGAAAAGAACCATTGTTACTGAGCAATATTCATTATTTACGGTTCCTTTTATTTTGTTACAACGAGGCACGGGACAAGAGGGGGAGCCAATAGGGGTAGGGAGGGATGGGAAGGGGGAGGTGGGAGAGAGAGGCAAAAGGAGGTAAGGCAAAGTATAGGAATAGAGGAGCGGTGACAGCCAATCCCCCACTCCCAGCTATTGACACTCATACAGTCAAGGAATCTGCATTGAAGGACAGAGGGAGGTACGACTCAATCCATGGCTCCCATAGTCTCCTGAATGACACCAGAGCGTCCCTTTTGGATCGCAGTGAGCTTCTCAAAAAACATCACACGTGACACTCTACGTTTGACTTCAACAAAGGGTATGTCAGGGGACTTCCAAGCTTTCGCAATGACCCGCTTGGCCTCTGTGAATATAAATGTGTTCAACCGGTGTTGACGTACAGTACACACCAAGGGTTTTTTATGTAACAGAGCTTCCAATGGGTCATTACGAAACGTCTTGCCAGTAACCGTGTATATAAGTTGATAGACTCTGTGCCAGAATCTCCTTACTTTAAGACATGACCGATCCCTCCACCCGGCAACCCCTGAAACAGTTCGGGGAGTATGATGGGACAGCTTTGGAGATCCGGAGCGGGACCAAGTACCACCTAAAGAGCATTTTGTAGTTGGCCTCAACCGCTTGGACATTCATTGAACTTCGGGCAGTGGTCATCCATATCTGGGTCCAGGTGTCAGAGGATATGGAACATCCCAGGTCTTGTTCCCATCTGGAGGCGTAGGGGGGAGGGGAGTTGTGTAATTTGTCTAGCAGTAGGTTGTATAGGGCTGATGTGGTACCTGAACCACGTGGTCCATAATGCAGTAGTCTCTCAAAAGCGGTAAGGGGGGAGAGGTCGTAGAGAGCCCAATCTAGTCTGCAAAAAGTGATTGATCTGTAGGTATTGGAAAATGTGCTGAGGGGTTAGGCGGTGATTCGCTTGGAGCGTTGAGAACAGTATAACAGCAGTTTCCAAACAGAAATCTTTAATTAAACTCAGGGGGCCTGAGAGCCACGACCTGAAGGCTACTGGGTTAGAAAATCCCGGTTGGAATAGCGGCTTCACGGTGCCCATTTTCACCAAGGGCAGAGGAATCCATCTCCCTTTACTTTCTGGAACTCTGGGTCTGCCTCCTGGAAGATGCAACATCATCTCAAGTTCTTGCGAGCTTTCGCAATTTACAGATGAGATTTCGCAGGAAGGCACTGGTAATGTAGACTCAGGATGCATCTGTGAGGCCAAGACTATAATCACCAGTAGCTCACCCAACCAGGAAGTGGAAAAATTGTAATTGTACATAAAAACAAAAATGTTTAAATAGTGAATGTAAGACAATTTCATATCAGCATACAGTGCTTCATGTATATATGATTTTAAGTGAAGGGGTTAAAAGGACACTTTAACTTTCAAATGCCCAAGAATGACTCAAGATTTACCTGCCTTGTTGTCTTGTGTGAAGATTTGGAAGATCTGGCAAAGTAAGAATTCTATCCCTGGTTAGAATAAAGGATGCCATCAACTCATAATATCATAAAACCAGAGTGTACACGCTATTTAGTCCCCCAGTCAACCTGTGGTGGGATCCAGTGCACTGCAATAAAATGCAGCATGCACCCACTGCATTGTAGCGTGCATAGGACATGCAGAAAACAATTGTTTTCTATGTGTCCTCGCAGTGGCCTGTGTTGATCCGGTGCAGCACAGTATGTGAACGGGCACTAAAGCAAATTATAAATATGAATTTATATGACATAAATATATAATACATTTATGATATAAAAAAGCAGGCTATTTAAGGTATTTAAAAAAAATATCTCCCAGGTATATGGGTTCAGTGGACAAGTGAGGTACTAGGGGATAAACACGTTACGGTTGTAATTTTACCTCTGGGTATTGTCTAGTCTAGATGTTTCATTTGGAGATGGTATTAATATACATTCTGCATGTAAATTGGTGTTTCCTTAAACTTGAGCCAAGGTTGTCATGTCACTTCAAATTTAGTGGAGCGTACATGGGTATGGTGCGCCAGGTGAGTTTCTTGTATGAAAGCACTCTTCAGTTTACGTAACTCCCGAAGGAGAGCATGCCGTTTGTATGGGGTGTTCAGGCCCCTGATGTTGTACGTGATTAGGTTAAGGCAAGCCATTGGCGTTCACAAAGATCATCTGACCAATTTAATTCAACACTTCTTCGTGTCCAATACTTCAAGGTGAGGGAGTAAAGGGGAAGGTCAGGAGGGGTTTACATAGACAAGGGGTAGGGATAATCACAAAGTAATAACACAGGATTGTAGATCTGACCCCAAGGGGAAGGATCGAGGAGGTCCAGTACCAGCCTCTGCTCCAAAGGCTGCTGGGCACCAAATGCGGGTAACATGGCAGGAACAGACTTCGGCAACGAGGAAAGGCGAAGGTGAGAACCTCAGTGGACTGCACCTCACCCACATTGAGTGTGACATCAAACCATTAATATAAAATGTGAACTGATAATATACATGAACATTTCAGAACGAACATACATCTCTAAATGTGTAAGAATGAAAGCATACAAACTGTAGCACAAACAGTGTAGGCGGGAAGCTACCCAGGACTCGTGTCACTCTTGGTTAGAACCAGTGATTGGTGGGCACACAGCGTGGTGATACATCGTTGCAAGCATAAGGAGGGTAGCGTCTGCATGTAAAGAGGTAGTGCATCTCACCAACCTCGACGAAATAGAGATAAAAGTAGAGGGGGGCCTGTCCAGGCTCTCAAAAGGGTGGGAGGATAGTAGAAGTGGATGAAGAAGCTGCTTTCCAGGAGCGATCTTTCAGCGGGTCCAGAGTAGGGAGAGCGTCTTGCCATCCAGGGAGCTTGGATTGAGAACGCTGCACAGAACTGGATGAGGTCTTCCGGGTGTCTGAGTACAGCAGACTTGCCCTGTTTGCGAGCGATAAGACAGGCAGGGAAGCCCCAGCGGTAAGCGATGTCCTCGTTTTGCAGAACTTCCAATAGGGGACGGAGCACTCTGCGTTTAGCCAAGGTCTCTCTCGCCAGGTGAGGGAATATTTGAATTTTGGTGCCGTCAAAGTCAGGAAATGGGATTTCCCGTAGTTTCTTCAGGATGGATTCTTTATCCGTGTAGTAGTGTAGTCTGCATATGACGTCTCTAGGTTGTTCTGATAGAAGGCCTCATGGGCGTAAAGCTTCATGAGCCCTGTCAAAGAGTAACATAGAGGTGACTGGCTTACTCAGGATGGTGTTGAACATACCGCGTAGGATATCCGCCAGGTCTGCGTCGGCAGTCGCCTCGGGTAGGCCACGGATCCGCAGGTTATTCCTGCGTCCTCTGTTTTCTTGGTCTTCTAGACCAGTGGTTCTCAAACCTGTGGGTCGCTGTGCAAGGTGAGAGTCCTCCTCAGCTCTCTCCTAGCGCAGCAGTGTCAGTTCTCCTGCCACGCCTCCAGATGTCGCTGCAGCAGCCGCGTCATCCCTAAATTTTACCTTTGGGGGTCACCACAACTTGGCAAATGTTACCAAGGGGTCCCGGCCTCAGAGAGGTTGAGAACCACTGTTCTAGACAATAGGATATATCGCGTTGGGTATGAGAAAATGCCTGAAAGTTTTGTTGCAAGGAACTAATCGCCCAGGCATTAGCGTCTAGGCGGGATTCAGAGTCCTCAACTCCGTGGAGTAGGCGAGTGACTTCTCGCCGCAGGGACAAGATATCTGGCTTCAAAGAGAACTATGGCTTCAAAGAGAACTATGGGGTAAGTGTTTTTCCGCATAGTTCTCTTAGGGGCACAGGAGGACATAAACTAGGGTCCTCCCGTGACCCAAAGCTCAGTATATCGCAAGCTACAGCTTGCAGTATACTGAGACCGCCGCAGCCGGGACGTATCCCGACATTACGGATCCACCCAGCTGCGTGAGTGACAGCTGGCTCTGCCTATCTATAACGCTAGAGGAGCGGGGAGGGGGGAATCCCTGCAGGGAGCCGTGACTGACAGTCACTTCTCTCTGCAGTGAGATGATCGAGACGTGAGCGACAGTATGTGTTCACGATCACTCACGATCTATTGAGCCGACGTGTGACAGTTTCATTGTCACACGTCGGCTTGATCTATGAGGATGAGTGATTTTCACTCACCTCATAATTCTCCTTTCAGTGAGTGTTCTAGGCGGGAAAACATCTCGGAGAGCTCTGACTTGGTGTCCACTGCAGCTGGGAGATGACAGTCCCCCTCTTCTCCAGAGTCGGAGCCTTAACCGACGAAGTCAGTGTCGCGGTCATGTGGGGAGGAACGGGGAGAGATGGAGCACAGTGGAGGGCCTCGTGGCGTGGGACGATCCGAGGCATCCGGCACTAGAAAGCGTTTAATCGTCCCGGGTGCAGACAATTTAGTGGTACCGGAGTGTGCGGACTTCTTCTTCTAAATGGTGACAGGTTTGAGGGCTGGTGAGTGTCGATTGCGGGATGCAGTTTTAGCAGGCAAGATGGAGCTCCTTCTAAGAGCGTCTCGCCGCCGCCATGTGTAGGACACACCCCCCAGTCCTGTCTTTTAATCCAATGGTCATGCTAGGAGACAATACTTTTGGTACAGAGTACTGCTGAGGATTTCAACAACAGCATGATGGTTAGGGAAATCAAGCAGTGCAGCAAGGTTACATAGTTACTTCTGCCTAATCTGCCCCAGGGCAGCCATCCCTGATATATATGACCCATCTGCCTCAGGGCAGCCATCCCTGCTGTATATGACCCATATCAAATTATAGCTTAGCATCATACCTGTTCATTTTCCCGGTTTGTAAAATCTATGAGAGCACAAGTACACGTCATTAAAAGTACATATCTTAAAAGCTGTCTTTTTTGACAAACTCCTACATGACTAATCATGTGCATGAAAAAGAGAAATGAAACATATTTCATAGTTTTTGGAACTTAAATGTGCTGTATGAGCATTTTCATTCACACTTCCTTTGTTTAAGATTATGGCTGCACTCCAGGGTGTTTATATGTGATTTTAGACACCAGTGGCACTGTTTTAGCAGAGATAGCAGCTTAAACACTTGCTGACCAGGGGGTTTACACCCCCTTCCTGTCCAGGCCATTTTTCAGTGTTCAGTGCTGCAGTACTATTTACTGACGTTTATTTCGTCATGCAACGCTGTACTGAAAGGAATTTTATACAATTTTTTGGAGGACAGATAGAGCTTTCTTTTGGTGGTATTTAATCACCACTGGGGTTTTTATTTTTTACTATATAAGAAAAAAAAGTACCGAATATTTAAAGAAAAAAAGTTTTTCCCTTTTTTATTTTAGGAAACATTAATTTTTACCCAATTTTTTGGTGTAATATAAAAGACGGGGTCACGTCGGGTAAATGGACACCAAACATGTCAAGCCTTAAAATTGCGGGCGCCTGCGAAATCGCAAAAAACGACTATAGCCAAAATTGGCCATAGGCGACGCTTTAAAAGATTTTACCACTCATCAGTTTAGTGTTATCAGTGATTAATCAGCAGATAATAATTGCTCGCACTCCGACGTTTGTGGCGATATGTAACATGTGCGGCATAATTGGATCAATCGTCGTTTTTGTGTGTAGGCGCACCTAACGCATTTTTGCGCATCTATGTGGGGAAGGGGGACTTTAAACATTTTTGGGGGGGTTTTTGTGTGTAAATTGTTTTTTTTTTACACTTAACTTTATTATCACATAGGGTGCTAAGAAGTACCCTATGTGATAACAAATTACAGTGACAGGTACCCTTTATTGAGACATCAGGGGTCTCTAAGACTCCTAATGTCACCTAGGGACCGCCAGAGAAGCTGATGAAGCACAGATGTGCTTCATCAGCTTCTCTCCGGTTTCTGTACCGGAGAGTGACAGAGGAATGCGGAAGTGATGTAATATACATCACTTCCTGCATTCAGAGACCGGGAGGAGAGCAGAAGGAGATTGTGTACTGAACTCCCTCTGTTCTCAGTGCACAGGGCCACATCGCCCGGGATGGATGGACGCCCGAGATCGCTGGGACGGTGGCGGCGTGGACAGCAATGGCGAGAAGAGGTAAGGAGGGGGGCGCACCTTGACTTGCATCATACAAGCGACCGGGCGTCTTTACAGATGCTGGACCGCTTGTATGTAGACGACCGGCCATTGCTGGCCGTTTAAAATCCCCACTCATGCGCGCCAGGGGGTGCGCGCGATCAGGCGCGGGCACGAAGGACGTTTAAAGACGACCACCCGCATCCAGGAGACTCCCGTCTGGCCGCCTTTCAACGTTCGGCGGATGGGAGGTGGTTAAAGTATACAAAAAGGAGCCGAAAGAAAAAAGGGACCCCCTGGAAAAGCACCCTCCCAATGCCTAGCGTCCACCCCCCTCTTCCTGTCCTCGCTCGTCCCCCTCACTTCCTGCCCTGCCAGGCAAGTGCTCAGATTAAGGGTCTGGTTGGGGATTTTAGGGGGGACCCCACTTTTTTGGGGAGTGGGGTTCCACCTTAAAATTCCTACAGACCTAAAAAGCCTGGAATGACTTTTGGGGGGAACCACACTCCCTTTTTCTTATGCTTTACTTTCACTTTTTTTCTTTTGTTTACGTTTTTTTAAATTCTGTTCACTACCTCAGAGGTAGCGAACAGAATGACTGAGCCGAATGCGGCTCTGCATAACTTAATAAATGAATATTTAAAAATTGCTGCTTAGGTTTTACTTGTCTGTACTGTTCTGGCAGATCTCATCAGTTGTGCCTTGCGATCCCGTGCGGTTGATCTCATTGCGGCCAGAGGGCGTGACTACGGTGCCATTCACTTCAATGGCCCGCCACGCCCCCTCCTGCCCCACAAAAAAGTGAGCCAGCCGCAATGCGATGCAGTGCGGTCCGGCCAAAATCAGGCCGGAACACACTGCATCTGGTGTGAATGTACCCTAACAGTACCTGTGTAGGGAAGATAGATTCCATAGCTCCACGCTCCTTCACAGCAGCACCAGAGAGAATAGTGGGTGCACAGGGAGTTGGTGTAGGGAGGGTGTTGTGGGTGCTCTATTGTGCCCATGCTCATATCTATGAAAATCCCTAAAAAGCAGCTGTAAAAATTGACCATTGAGACTTTAGGCTCTGTAGAGATCAGTATACCTATAATTATCTTACTGAAATAACTGACACTGTTCTTTTCAACAAACCCCCTGAAAACTAGGGCTGCGGAAATTAACGATTAATTCCTCGATTAATCGTAAATTTTTTTGATCGATTAAAATGATTTTGATCGCTACTCACCTCTCCGCAGGCTTCCGGGTCTTCCGTCTGAGATCCGGTGACGTCACGGACATCGACGTCACCGGACTCCTCCCCCCTTCCCCAAGTGACTCAGTCGGCTAACGAAGGGAAGGGGGGAGGAGTCCGGTGACGAGGATGTCCGTGGCGTCACAGGACTCCTCCCCCCCTTCCCTTCGTTAGCCGACGGAGCTATTGATTCCCTTATGTACTGCAATGTTTTTGTATCCTTAAAGTGAACCAGTATATGAGCAACGCATATACTGCAATGTAGGAGGCTAGAGGAAAAAAAAAAAAAATACTTCCCTCGTTTGTCATTAAAATAGTCTAGGTGGGCTATTTATATCCAATTTGCACAGTCATCCGGCCATGTTCGGATGACTGTGCAAATTGAATGTTTGTTTTGTGCGAATAGACCCAAGAATTAATGTTCTTAGATATCTTTTATTTTCTGGGGGAATGTGTGTTGTGGAATACAGGTTTTTCTGCAACTAGATGGAGCTCCTCAGCTCCACCTAGCAGAAAAGCCCTCAGATGGCTGTTTTGCCCACTAATCTCTACCAAGTCCAAACACACACACACACACACACCTGTCCCTTCAATAGACCTGACTACGTTATTGCAAACTATAATTTAAAAGCAATAAGGTTAGCAATACTTATTGTGAGATCTCATCCAATCATGGGGGGGATTAGTGAATGCAAGAGATGAGAGACAAACATCATATGCCTGATCTCACACATGCACCACACAACATTAAAATCATCTTTGTTTTCCCCATAATCTCACAGGTTCTTGCAGTTTAGAAACTAGATCTCCCTGGAAGGCATTGGTGATGTAGCTTTCCCAGCGGGAACCGGTAAGACCCTGGCTACATCACCAATGCCTCACTAGACCAGGAGGGGAAATCCTGGTTCAGCATTGGCCTATACACATACAGCACAGCAATGAAGTAATAAAATGAACTAGCACACACTAATCCAGCACATTATTCTGAGTTGCCCCACACAAGCAGCAGCCATATTGAGTGGGGCACGCGAGATGAATAACGTGCTGAATTAGTGTGATCCTAGTTCATTTTATTACTTCATTGCTGTGCTGTATGTGTATAGGCCAATGTAGTTGGATCTGTATGTGCGTTATAATTAATCGATTAAAAAAAAATGTGATTAATCGACCGCGAAAATTTTTATCAGTACCAGCCCTACTGAAAACATAACATATTAATACAGCAACAAAATGAAAATTTTCATCTTATTTGACCTAAACTTACCAACTTCTGAGTCTCCTTGCTGAATATGCATTTTAGCACATCCCAGCACAGCTACTCTTCTCACATAGGAGGCCTTGTCTCTTAGACCATTCTGAACAGGCTGCTGTATGTATTCCTGAATGCCTGGCATTCTACAAAAAAATGTTGATACAATCAGAATTTTTTTAACCTATTAGTACTTAGACATATCTGTGTACATCCTGGCAATGTTCACATTTGGACATTTCACTGAATTGCTGCTATTTGTTTTTCCAGCTTTTCTGGCACCTGGAACAATCATACTAATTACTCTTCAGGATTTTATCAGTCCATTGCAAGCTGCGTTCAGCAGTACAAAGCACTGGTGAAGGGGGACCATTTGAACCCCTAAAACACATTGGCTTATTATGCTAAGAGTCTGAATGCAATTTAATAAGTACTTTATATGTTTCTGATTTCTCCTTGCACACTCAGGAGTCAAAAAAGTTTCAAATTCCAATACCATAAGTGCAGGCAATGTATAGTCCCTACTAGGGATCTGCATGGGCTTGGTGAAAACCGAGTTTACCTGAGCACGTGCAAAACAGTCAGTTACACATCCCCCTCCGGGCCCAATCAACTGCATGTAACACAGGGGTCGGGAATTCCCCTTCCACAGCTGATTAGGCTGGAAAAGGGATGTGTCACTGTCACTTTTGCGTGAACTTGGTGCAGTATGCACCAAGCCTAAGCACATCCCTAGTGCCTGCCTACCTGTATTATAGCTGGTGTATTTACCTTCATGCAAGAAGGTAAATACAACATTGAAATACATACTTCAAACAGTTCTTCCTGTCAAAGGATGCATCATTCTGTGCAACCAGTTTTGTGATCCATGCACATCACCCAGACAGGAAAGCCAGTTCATTTTTACTGGCCCTGCATCACTGTGTTCCTCCAGTACTGATGACAAAGTTCCCAAAAGTGTGCTAGAATGTAAGTGATGTGCAGATAATTTATCACTGACCTGAGGTTACACATGCTGCGCAGGGCTAGCCCTCTCACCATAGGGTTCGGATCTGAACAGTCTTTACAGAGAGTATTGATAGCAAGGAGGGCCAGATCAGGTTTCTGAGGAGCATATGTGCACATATATAAATAAACTAGCTTCTTCTGTACAATATCTACAGTGGCGCTCGCCTTAACCATCTCCATGAAAACACTGGATGCATCCACTCCCTGGGTCATAAGTCTGCAAGAGAAAAAATACAACATATAAAGCATTCAATTTGCATAAAAATCTATATACTTAATAGTAAATTAAAAGTTAAAATGTATTGCATGAAGGAAATAAGCCCAAGCAGTTAAACAGAAATAGATCCAAACAGTAAAATTAAATATATACTTGGATCACTGATGAATTTAAAAATGATTTCCACCTTAAATAACCCTTTAACGCTGTTCTACATCTTTAGCGGCCACCTACAGGCACAGTGGTTTTTACATTATTAATATAATGCAGGGTTTAAACAGCACCAACAGTTTGTGCAGTGCCTGAAGGAAGTTTAAGTACAGATATTATGCGGAGATGGTATAAACTTACCTGAAGAGATGAGTTTCCAATAAAAGCAAGGATTATATTTTATCAAGGATTACATAGTTTGAGAATGTGAGCTCTTATGTAGACCATTTTCTCAAACCTCACGTTGAATCCCTGTCGTCCTATGTCAGAGACACACCACATCTTATCTCTCTAATACAAGATTTAGAAGTGCCTTTCTGCACCGCATACTCCAGGTGAGGCCGAACCACTGATGTGTAAAGTGGCAAAATTATAGACCTATCCCTGCAAAACATTCCCTTCTTGATGCAGGACAGGACTCTACTAGCTTTAATTACAGCAACCTTACATTTTTAAAATCTTATTATATTTTATAACTCCTTTATCTGTGCTTTCTTACTTGAAAAGCAGTTTATAGGCTTCCAAAAGTGAAATAGGAGCCCTAATTCTGGCTCCCCATCACATTAGAATGCTGTCCATAATAGACACCAGTTCCAGTGTTGTGCCGCGGCCGCATCCCTTGGATTTGTCAAGTACAAAGCGCAGTATGTGATGATGCTGCGGCTGTGCTTTGCTAGAACTGGTGCCTGCCATAGACACTGCTCTAAAGCATTGGGGAGCTGGAAGAACGGCTCAAGATGTATTTTCCTAGCAGCAGCTCAGTGGAGCTTACAAACAGCTTTTCAAGTAAGAAAGCACCAAAAAAAAAGAACAAAAAAAAAAGGAAGGGTCAACAAAATGTAGAAACCAATGTGACTGGTTTCACCATGCACTAGCGATGCCTCCCCGTCTCCTGCGGCTACCTATCATAACTGTGTCACATGACACATGGAGCTTCAGGTGACTAGAGCTCCGATTTAAGGCCCCATTCACACTAAGCGGATTGCCACGCGATTTCCACCGCGATATCGCGCATTTTTGCCACGAGAAGTCGCCGGCCAATGATTTTTAATGGAGCTGTCTTAATGTACAGTTCCATGTTGCCCGTTGCTGTCAAAAGTTGCGCCTGCAGGACCCTTTTTTCGGCGGATGTCGCACGATTTTTCTATATTTTAATGCAGCCCGACGGTGAAGGTAGCGCTACCGTCGCCCCAAAAGTCCCGCTATCGCGGCCTTCACTGCAGATGTTTGACAGGAAAAAGTAGGTATCTGCAATTCAATCATAAGACTGTGTCAAACATGTGAAAAAAAAACCCACTAAAGAGGAATACTTTGCCGTTTCTCACTATTATTTGCTAGAAGTTTGGAGAATCTGGGAAGTAGAGATGTGTTTACCTTCATTGTGTTTATCTTTCAGTACCTAACTTTCAGTTCTAGAAAGGTAACAATATTAATACAAATTGGTGTGTACCTAATAGTCCCAGTCAGTGAGTGTTTTCTTACCGAATCACCTTGTGGATGACATTCCTGTACCGCAGCCTGTCTGCCTGGATGTGAGGATTACACAGTGCCCTTTTCAGGTCTTTCACTGCATCGTCTGACCCCAAGTATGGCATTGTGAAGGCTTCAGAGATTTCCAGCCTGCAGTTGTCCTTCTGCCAAATATAAAGAACAGTCTAGCCTGATTATTTGTTTAACTTAAACTGAAAGAGAACCCCTGGTATTGGTTCTTAAAGATGAACTTTACCCATATCTTTGAAATGACAACAAATACACCTTTTAGAAATGTTTAGTAATGACAATCTACAAACAGATACGTCTAGATAATTGGACGGAGCATTTGACGTCACATTGATCTCTACGACTGACGGACGCAGTCATTTGAAACTCTTGCACATACTCTTAAGAGAGAGTCCATGCTATGTTACCACTGCTTTTATGTGAGTAATTTTCTTTTACTAAATCATACTCTGTTTAGATGGTACACGCTATGGTGTTTGCTTTCTTTATTTGGTCAACACGATACTGGCATTGACACCTTATACTGAGGAGGCCTACAGATCGATAAAGATTGGAGGTTATTGCTTTCCTATTCAAGAAGTGTTAAGGTGCCCATACACTGTACGATTATCGTACGAGAATCGCGGGAAATCCTTTCTTGATCTTCAATCTTGATTTAGATCAGTGACTCAGAAAGCTTCATAGCCAGTGATTCAGCACAACAACCAGGCAACTAATATTTCCAAAAGCAGTTTATAGATTGCAACCCCTGTATTTCTACCATGGCAGGTTTACTTTATAGTGGAACTCAATTTAATTAAATAAATTGGCTTACTATACAAATGCAATGCATATACAAGTCTATGCCCCCAAGGAATGTGGATATCCCCACTCAAGAAAACCTGCATACAGGGTAATAATAATTTTATTTCAGCTGTTCTGTTCCTACCTATCCATATGTAAAGTGAAACAAAGCTTTTGACATCTTTTGATGTCAAACTGTCACCTAAAAGCACTGGTCTGGTGAAGGTGGTATGGGGACATATGGAAAATCCATTGGAAATTTGTAATCATACAAAGGTTACATATGAGTGCTTTAAAGTCACTCTGGAGGGAAGTTATCAATACCGGAGTAGAAGGAATCTGAAGCAGTTGCCCATAGTAACCAATCGGCATCTATCTTCAGTTTGTTCAGTTAGGCTTTGAAAATTAAAGAGAGAAAATTATTAGTTGCAATGGGTAAGTGCTCCAGATTGTACTCCAGTATTGAAAAATTCCCCTCAATGTCTCTGGGTTAAAAAGATGTAAAAATGAAGAACTGTGAAAGTAGAGGCTTTATACAAATCTGTCCCTCCACACTTGAAGAGCAACCGGCTCTTCAAATCAAACACACTTAAATGAGAACTATGGGGACAGTGCTTTTCCCCCAAAGTTCTCCTAAGGGTAACGGGAGGACAGAAGTTTGTGTCCTCCCGTCACCCAAAGCTCAGTATACCACAAGCAACAGTTCGTGTATACTGAGACACCGCAGCCGGGACGGATCCGGACATTACTGTTGAGATCCACCCAGCTGCGTGATTGACAGCTGGCTCTGCCTATCTAGAGGCAGAGCCAGCTGTACCCGGCCCCTCCCCTGTTCATTCCGCCAGTCAGCGCTGGAGGATCTGAGAGGGGGGAATCCCTGCAGGTAGACATGAGTGACAGTCACGGCTCTCTGCAAGGATAGATCGAGAAGTGAGCGACGGTATGTGTTCGTTGTTTCATTGATTTTCACTCGCCTCATAGTTCTCCTTTTAATTTCACACTTGCAAAGCACAATATTGCACATTTATGTGTGTTTGTTGTGAGCTGATCATTGTATGTTTGTTACACCTCTTATTTGGGGTGCCATTGACAACACGTTCACACAGTACACAAGTATGAATAGGGGCTTAGAGGCATGTCAGATCCCCGATCCCCTGCCATGCACTGTGGTTCCTTCTGCTGGTCACTGTGTCACTAGAGGACACAGTACTACTTAGGAAAAGGAACCACAGCCCCTGGTGGAGTACCAGGTATCCGACATTCCCAGAAGTGTGAAGCCAAATGTGAAGAATATTCACAGCCATCACTCTTGTACAGAATGCAGATCAGAAGAACGGATGGAGGGACAAGTGACTTCTTTTGCAGGTCTTGCTTAACTGCCAACTTCTAACTCTTATATATTTTACGCAAACAACAGAGTCTAGTTTGAAGTGGATGTAAACACATTCACACTTGAACATGATTGTTCATGAATGCTCAGGTGTAAATGAATGTCATTTTATTTGTTAAAGGGCTGTATATCATAAACAACTGCCATTTAAAAAAAACATTTATACTGAATAGCAGAATCACCACCCATTATTTTAAAGTAGATAGGAACCCAGCACATCAACCATGGAGCAACTGGTCCATATGACATAGCTTTATCGCCCTCAATAGCTGTGTTAAGAATAATCACCATAAAAATAGCTTTTTGCTCTTATTTGTGGTGATGTGACCTTGAATCCTCACTCTATGTCCCGTCTCTCATTTGCAGTGCATGCAGCTTTCTTCCTAGCACTTATGTCATGACTGTAAGTAATGCTGCCACCCTGGGGTCCACATCCATTGCATGCGCAATGAAGGAATGTGCTACTTGTGGGTCCTTACAACACTATGGGAATCAGTCATCCCAATAGTGTCTGATCCCCGTTGTTAGACTAGCACAAGAAGCAGGAGGATAATCTGGGACAAGAGCAGGATGATCAAAGATAAATATGTTATCTAAGAATATGAACATACATATTTTCATTGTTCATCATATGTAGTGGAACCTTGCAAAAGGACTCTTTGCCAGTTTTTGCCTGATGAGCCACGTAAAAGCTGATCTCCAGGAAAAAAAAAAACACACCCCTCCCCTGATCTAACAGAGCTCGCCCTACCCCTCCATAGATTACCGTAATACTTACTAAGAACCGGGGCTTCCTGCACGTGTTTACATCCAGCGCTGGAGTCCTGGCCATGCCAGCACAAGAGAGCCCAGAAGCTTCTATGGGGGCTCTACTGCACAGGTGTACCCAGTAATGATGTGCTTGATCTTGGCGTGAACTGAGATCACCCAATACCCTCCCCTGTCCAATCATCTGTGGCGAGGGCATTCCCCGCCCCTTTGTCAAGTGTGGTGCTACGGATTGGGCTGGGAGGGGAGTATGTATCACTGACAAGTTTGCATGGGCTTGCAGGAACTGGAATGGCACCAAGCCTATGCACATTCCCAACGGCCTGCAGTGAGAGGTTTATTGGCGCTGGAAGTAAACAAATGTTCCGGATCTTGGGAAGTATACATCTGTGGAAGGGTAGGGGGAAGAAAGAATAGGTGCACTTTTTCTTTAAAAAAAAAAAAAAATCTTATACATGACTTTTAAAATTACTCTAACATGTTAAGACCTTATATGAGGTTTTAGTGATGACAGTTCGCAGCAAGGGCTGGATTTATAGATGGGGGGGGGGGTACACATGTACTTTACCACCACGAAATCTGATAAACACCACAGTCCTCCAGAGTAACACATATTTTGTCACAGATCAGCCCTCACACTTTCCATAAATCCTATGCATAAGTTTCCATATTACACATCACATACCATTAGTGTCAGCAGTCGTGGCGATAACGAAACAGTTAAAGCTTGTTGGCGGGAGAAGCTGAACACAAGCTCCGCCCCGTCCCGACATCTTCCTCCCCCCAAGATATGTATCACACACACACACACCGCCAACCGGACACGAATTCGTTGTTTACCTTCCAATCAGCCAGCCCTCGGAGAAGTGGCGCAGATCGCCGAGCTACCGGCACACGGCGTACTTCCGGGATGGTAAGACAGGAATAGCTGATTGCCGCACACACTGATGTAAGGCGCTCATACTCCTCTTGTACATATGTTCACTGTGCTGTGTATAGGAAAGTGAAAGAAATAATAAAAGCAATCAGTCTGTGACGAATGGGGGTGGTGGTACGCTGCTTCTTCGCTCATTCTTCAGAACATTTTAGCCATAAGTGATGTGCACACTTTATAAATGTAGCTGTGTTTAAATATTAATTAGGGGAAGCATAAAGAGGTTTCATATACTGTCCTGATTCAAACAATGATTGCTGTTCTAGTCATTTTTTTAATTTAGTGACACTAAACTCAAACTACTTTACAACACACACAGGGACCATGAGGAACAAAAGCAATCACCCTCCAGAAGGAAGGACGGTGTCGGCAACAATTCAGGGATGATTGGAGGATCACAAATAAGATAAATTTTTGTTAATGGTTCAGGTACTTGAATGCATTTTTAAGATTCAACTCCTGAGTTTAGTGTCACTTTAGGGGCTCATTCACACGACGGGAATTGCCTGCTGCAGCTCAATGCAGAGGATACTTGTGGCTGGACTCACAGGTGAGTGTGGATATGTGTGGCCGCTGAATCTGTACATATTGTAGCAAGAAGGGGCTGACAGCAGTGTAAAGCTGGCCATACACCTATAGATTATCTGCAGATTTTCTATGATCAGATGGAAAAAGCACAACAGATTCTTCCATCTACGCTAAACTGTGTGGATGGAGGAATCTTCCATTGCGCCAAGCTTCAGTATCTTGCTAGTCGGTGCCGGTGGCTCTCAAAATACCTCAACAATGCCTGCATCCAATCAGATTGTTCAGGTATTTTGAGAGCCAGTGGGACATTCCAGAATACAGAGTGGACATTACTTTAATGTTCTCAGTTATATGACATAGGAGGGTAATCAGGGTTCAGTTAGTATGCTGATGCACCAATAAAAAAGCCTCCTAACTGGATCATATATTCATGATGTACAGCCTCTGTGGTGCACTGTTGCCTTATAATCTAGTGCTGTCAGTTCTAATTTGGTAAAGAGGATGTCAATAACTGCAATATGAAGGTATCCATGTTCAAGAATGTAGATCATACACACTTAAATGATCAGAGACTCAGGGGTGTATTTATAAAATGATTGCAGAGTTGTTAGCTGTACGAACACTTCCTTTTAGATTCCCATTGCATTAAAGCTACCGAATGAAGCCGAGGAGCATATGAAATTCCTATACTCCTCGGCTTCATCTAGTGCCCATAATTTGATTAATATCTAAAACTAAGACATTTGCAGAGGACGCAGCTCTGCAAACAGTTTATTAACACACCCCTTATTTTCCCTTTTGCATCCAACAATGTACATGTCTGACTAACTCTGCATGGTCTTTGATGGCCAATTCACAAATGTAGCTAGTCTTACTCCATACACTGGTTATGTCATCATGATTTTGCTTTGTTATGTGTTTTTATACTGTACTGACGGTGTTTCTCAGCTTTGGTTCCTGTGTACAAAGGCCCCATGCTGTCAAACTGAAATGAGCACATATGGTCAACATTGGTTTTAAACCAATCTTATTTTGAGAGCATACAGTGATAGGCTAGATGTAATTATAGAAAAAGTGAAACCATAAGGATATACAGTGAAGGGAATTTATCAAAACTGGAGCAGATCAGCTTCTCTGTCTCATTTTCAATAATAAAAAGAACAGAGGAGCGCTACTACCCGAAAATGAACTGTTGGTAATGAGTTGGGAAACAAGAAAAATGAATAAACTCACTCACTGTTAGAGGTCTTTCTCAATGAAGAAACGAAAAGGATGTTAACCGCATCTGTATGGGAAGGTTCATTTCCTTCTCTGTAGAATGTTGGCTGGATTATATCATCTCTGATGGAGACAGGAATAATGGTAATGGCTGTGTGGGGAAGGAGCTCCGTGGAGAGGTGGTACGATGTAGAGCAGTGGGTAATCCTTGCGGCTGTCAATATGAAAGGTGGAATCCTCAGTGTGCCTTGGTGTACGATGGAATTTAGCTGGCCAGGATGAGCGTAAAGGCAGATCGATACAGCTCTGTGCAGCCAGCAGTTGTAAGGTGCTGTGCCGCCAACGGATCTGAGTTACTGGGTCGCTATTGGATGGTGAAAATGGTGCTCAGAAGGCAATGAATAGAGGTGGAAGTGACGAGTAGTGGAGCGGTGCTAACGAAACAGTAGTATGGCTACGTGTTTCGAGGCAGTGCCTCTTTCTCAAGCCGGAAGAGAGATACTGTAGAAGTGGCGGGAGTAGGGAAACTGTTTTAAATTTGACAGGTGGGCGGAGTCAGACACCGTCCTCCCATTTGATTGGTGAATGTGGAAGGAGGAGATCAGTGATGGAAGTTTTGAACAAAATAAAAGTTTATAGCCTCATTATCGGCAGCTGAAATAGAAATAGAGTTTAAAACTTAACTTGTAATAACAAACCTAATTAAGATGGAATTAGAACCAAAAACTAGAAACCAGGATGCAAACGATTAATATACATTTGTGGGGAATTTTTATTGTGGGAATGGTTGCTACTGAAGAATAAAAACGTTTAAGAAAATCAATGGCTAAAAATGATGATCATAGCAATGAACAATAACACAGAGCTCCTTTCCCCCACACAGCAATGAACATCATTCCTGTCTCCATCAGGGATGATATGGTCCAGCCATTATTCTACAGAGAATGAAATGAACCTTCCCATACAGATGTGGTTAACATCCTTTTCGTTTCTTCATTGAGAAAGACCTCTAACACTGAGTGAGTTTATTCATTTTTCTTGTTTCCCAACTCACTACCAACAATTAATTTTTGGTTAGTAGCGCTCCTCTGTTCTTTTATTATTGTTAATTTTGCATACAGGGTCCCTCCCCCTTTTTAAGGAGACAGCACACCCATTATTATTATTACCATCACTAACCGTTTCATCAATAGTAGTGCGCTTAACACATTATTGTTTTTTGTCTCATTTTCAAATCTTACCTGAGCAAACTGAAGAGAGATGCTGATTGGTTGCCATGGGCAACTGCTCCAGATCATCTCTGCTCCAGTTTTGATAAATTCCCCCCAGTATATATAAAGACAAATGAAAAACCCAGACTCAGCTATTCTATGGTTAAATTGTACATATGCTTTGCTATCTTCTAATCGCAACAATGTTTTTGAAGGTGTTTTTTGTTTTTTTCTCCCAGATATTCGTTGGCCCTCTGGGTGCTAAGGATGAATGGGGCTATACTTCCAAACACCCCTATAGCTGTGGATTTCTGGCAGATACGGCAATGCAGCCACATCCGACTCTTCTTCCTGTCCCATATGCACAGTGATCATACTGTAGGCTTATCTTCAACATGGAAGCATCCATTGTATTGTTCACCCATCACAGCCAAAATACTGAAACATAAGCTACAGGTACAGTTTTTCATATTGTGTCTGTAGCTAAAATTAAGTGTAACTATGGGCAAAATTTTAAAATGATGTATATGATGTTCTGTCAATTTCTTTTCCTCCCCATCCTGGAACTGTGTCACATTTGACTAGGACATGTGACCACGCACATCATCTCAGGGAAGGAAAATGCCTTTCCCTGAGATCTCATGAGATTTCCCAGCAATGCTCTGCTGATGTAACCTTCCCAGGATGCAATGCTTGGGCACAATTACATCATTTGTGCCAAAGAGGACCAGGAAGCGGGG
>NW_017307669.1:57990-74681 GCF_000935625.1 Nanorana parkeri | reverse complement strand
CATTAGAACGTTGGGGGCAAAGAAGGGCAGGAGGGGGGGGGGGGGGGGGGATAAAATGTAAGTAAAATGAAAATATGTTTGTTTAAATAATGAATTTAAGATGATTTTTATATTGGCGTGCAGAGCTGCATGCTTATGTGATTGTTAGTCAAATGGGGTAAAGGTCCACTTTAGGACACCAATCTGTCCAGCAAAAGTGGCAGTTACAAGGATTGGGATAGAACATATTATTTGACTTAAAAGAGAATTATGGGGTAAGTGTTTTTCCCCATAGTTCTCTTTAGGGTCACGGGAGGACATATACAAACCATGTGACCCAAAGCTCCGTACATCGCGGGCTATTGCCCGCGATATACTGAGAGCCCCACAGCTGGCCCGCCCCCTCCCCCTGTTCGTTCCTCCACTCAGCGCTGGAGGGTCAGAGAGGGGAGGGGGGAATCCGTGCGGGCAGTGGTGACTGACTATCAGGAAGTGAGCGGATTGGCGATCGAAAGAGCCGACCTGTGACAGCTTCTTTGTCACAGGTCGGCTCTAACTATGAGCATGAGTGGAAATCACTCACCTCATAGTTCTCCTCCTCCTCCTTCTTCTTCTTTTTGTTTTTTTTTTTGTTTTTTTTTTACTTTTTCTCCAAAGCAAAGTAAACCTGTGGGTTCACCGGACAAACTATCCAGGGGAGTCAGTATTCTCTTCTCGCGTACAGTGACTTGGGTGTTGTTGGACCAATATTTGGGAGAGGAGGACAGGGTCTTGTTCTTGAAGGGGACTATTGGCACTCAATGACATTCGCAAACATTTATGTACCAGATCACATTCATAGAGCGTGTACTGGCCAGGCTATCGGGAGTTCCGGGAGGGCGTACTGATTCTAGGTGGCGATCTTAATCTTATCTTAGACCCGATTGTGGATTCCTCGAGGGCCTCCTCATATCTCTCCTTTGCAACTATTAGACGCTGGCGCCTACATCACCCTTCCACTAGGGATTATACTTTTTTTTTCTCCTCTCTACACCGCAGTTATACCCGTATAGATCTGTTCCTCGTTCACCATAGCCAACTTTCTAGGATCACCCACACGGATATAGGGAATATTACCGTTTCTGATCACGCCCCTATATCGCTCCTCTGCCGGGACCATGGCAGTGGAGACTAAACGACTCCTTGCTCCAGGAGCCTGGGTTTGCCGACTCCCTGGAGCGGGACCTCTCCCTGTTCAGGGAAAATACGGCTCCAGACTCCTCGCCATACGTTATCTGGGAAGCGCACAAGGCCACTGTCCGGGGCCTTTTCATTGCCCAGGGCTCCAAGGTCAAAAAGCAGAGGACGAGAGACATGACTGCTCTCTTGTCCATGATCCATACACTCGAAACGTGCCATAAACATCATGCTGAGGCAACCATTGAAGCGCAGTTACTCCAGGCAAGAGAACAGCTCCGTACCTTATGCAACGCTAGGGCTAAATCCGCGCTACTCAAATGTCGCCGTACTTTTTACGAGTACGGCAACCAGTGTGGCAAATAGCGAGGGCCGTCCGTAAACAACATACACGAACATTCATTTCCTCGATCACTTTAACCTCGGGTGCCAAATCCTCACTTAATTCCGACATCGCAGATGCCTTTTGTTGACTATTATAAAACCCTCTATAACATATCACAAACTCCACCCATCCAGAGCCCCTCGGCACATCTATCTCATGTACAACGTTATTTTCAGGACTCGGGTATTCCCTCTCTCACACCGCTCGCTGATGGAATCCCCTATCTCCGCCACGGAACTGGAGATCGCCCTCAAACTTACCAAATCCGGCAAAGCTCCAGGCCCAGATGGCTATTCCATGACCTACTACAAACGGTACCTTTCCATTCTAGCTACGCCATTCTTGAACGCTTTCAACTCACTACGCACGGCTCATACACCTCCATCTGACTCTCTCAGGGCCCACATTGCTGTTATACCCAAGGAAGGGAAGGACCCGTCCCTATGCCCTAGTTATAGACCAATATCATTGCTTAATGTGCACACTAAACTTTTTGCCAAAATGTTATATCTACGCCTGGTCCCTCACCTGGGGGAGCTCATCCACCCAGATCAAACTGGTTTTGTCCCTTCCAGGGAGGCGAGGGATAACACCACTCGAGCACTGGGGGTGATCCACTCCACCCGGGCGAACGCCACCCCATGCATAATCCTTTCCATCGCTGCGGAGAAGGCGTTGGACCGGGTGGACTGGAGGTTTCTCCATGGTACGTTGAAGGCGGTGGGAGTGGGATAGCATATGCGGTCCTGGATTGGGGCGCTCTACTCAGGCCCCTCGGCCCAGGTAAGGGTTAACGGTATTTTTGTCATCCTCGTTCCCTATTTCGAACGGCACACGCCAGGGGTTCCCCCTCTCGACTCTCCTATTCGTGCTGTCCCTAGAGCCCCCTTCTGCGCACGGTCCGCGCCAACCCGGACATTCATGGCGTCACAATTGGCCACACGGAACACAAGGTAGCCGCATTCGTGGACGATCTTCTTTTCTTCCTTTCGTCCCCGGATGTCTCCATTCCTGTACTCCTTCAGGAACTGAGGAGATATGGTACCCTCACGAACTTCCGAATCAACTCCACCAAATCAGAGGCCCTCCATATATCTCTCACTGGTCCGCACTTGCATAGAATTTTACAAAATTTCCCTTTCAAATGGGCGCCTAATGTCATTAAGTATTTGGGTATACTTCTCCCCAGAGACACCCTGAATTTTCCTCCACTGCTCTCACGTATAAAATCAGACCTAGCCACATGGACCACAAATTCCTTCTCCTGGATGGGGCGCTGCAATATCTTGAAACAATCCATTCTCCCACGCTTACTGTATCCCCCTCCAAGCACTGCCTATACACATCCCCCTATCTTTCTTCTGCAACATACGAGCGGCCTTTACAGAGTTCGTGTTGCTCCGTAAATCACCTAGGTATAGCTACGATATCCTGCGGAGACTCAAGCACTCGGGGGATGTTACTTCCGGATATGCACCAATACTACATAGCCGCGCACTTAGCCCGCATAGTTGACTGGAACCACAACTCTCCCTCCAAACTTTGGATCGACATAGAACAATCTCTCGCTGAAGTGCCTCCGACCAACCTCCCTTGGAGTGCTGAGCCACCAGCCCCCCAAATACGCTCACACCCCACCATCGGACCCACACTAAAACTAGCAAGCACGGCCTTCGCCAAGGGCTCCCTCTCCTCTACCCCCTCACCTCTCTTTCCCATTCTTGACAACCCCTCCTTTCCCCCAGGTATAGGGCCACGCGCGTACCCGACCCTGAGGGACTTGGGTATCCATAAAGCCATGCACCTCCTGAAGAACTCGGAGTGGCCCTCTACTCACGCCCTCTGCACCCAACCGGAATACGGCCCTCTTGATTTCTGGTCCGCTATACTTTTGTCTCACTTCCTTTCCACCAACCCCCCGGTGCACAATCACAACAGACCACTCACTCCATATGAACAACTCTGCACCCAAACTGACGCCCCCCGTCACATTCTCTCTTTCTGCTATATACAACTGATCCAACCGCCGGACCCACCCTCGCTATGGTTCCTTTCGAGATGGGAGGAGGAGCTCCGGATCAATATACCACCGGAAGCCGCAGCTAAATTGCTGTCCCTTTCTTACCACTCATCAATTAGCAATAGATACCAAGAGTCGGGCTACAAAATTGTGACTAGATGGTACCGCATGCCGCAAACCCTCCATTCACTGTTCCCGGACTCACCGGACCAGTGTTGGAGGTGCCAACAGTCCTCGGCAGGCATGCTCCATATGTTCTGGTCCTGCCCGGACCTCCTGAAGTTTTGGGATAAGGTGCACGCTCTCACCCAAAAATTTACTGACTCCCTGGTTCCCCGAGACCCTGCCTTCTTCCTCCTACATCACAATAACATCCCTTTGCGTGCTTATTCTCCCTCACTTACCAGACACATAGTAAACGCAGCCCGGCCTTGTATACTGGCTTTCTGGAAAAAAATCCGAACCACCGCTCATCCGACAGGTTTTAGATCGCATTCATGACATTTATCTCATGGAGGATCTCATGAGCTCAATCTCTCCAAACTATACTTCATTCTCCAGTACTTGGCTCCCCTGGATGGCGTTCATGAGGTCACCTGAGAATCCCTACCAATAAGACTCGGGATAGTAACCCATATTAATAGACGTTTCAAATGACAGCGTGGGTAGCTCACGAACTGGACCTCACCCATGTTAAAAGAGGTCATGGGGACACTGAAGTAACCACAGGAATCTCCATTGGTCCAAGCTACAGTCTGTCCGTTACACACTGGAACCTATGTTGGAATGGAGACACTTCTGGCCTATTGAGAGGGAGAAGATGGACCTTTCACTAGGAACTGTATGCCTTGTAAGAAGTGATATTATTTTTGGGTATTCCAGCATATCTATCCACGTCTTCTGTTCCACGTTCTACAATAAATATTTAAAAGACATCCATGGACTCAAGATCTGGTTACTTCTAATTACACCTGAGGATAAGGTTATCTCATCTGGGAGTCCCACTTGTAAGGCCCAGTTAGGTGGAGGCACTGCCATTACAGTTATGTTAGTTCCAGACTCTCACTTAGTGGAGGCTCAGGATTTTCAGGTTACCTACAGATGGGTAACGGTAGCTGATCGGAGATGGTCACCTCACATGATCCCCCTCCCCAGATGCTACATGTCCAACTGAGGCTACCTTGTACAGTACACATGATTGTGGAAAAATAACTCGTATAAGTGGGGGCTCATAAATACAAAAACAGTAGTGTTAATGCTCGTGGCAGACTGCAGCATATATGGCATTTATGAATATTTTTTTCCCTTTTTAGTTGCATTTTAACTTGAATGTAAAGATGAAATATAAGAAAGCTTGACATTTATTGTCAATGTAAAAAAGTACTGTTTATCATGTTTAGTAACACAATATCACTAGCTCAGATAGGGTTTGCATATTGCTTTGCTTGAAGATAAATGATATTTCTTTTAATGCAGAGGTAAGCTTTTTATTGCTGGGGTGCTAGCATTGAGTGAAGTGAGTCTTTCTGACTGTCTTATGGCATAGCATGTGGAACACATGGTAAGTTATCGCTGCACAGAAGCTGGCTTGCATAAAGGTCACACACCTATTTAATTTTAGTTTTTGGTATGTAATGAGGATTTCAGTCATTATTGTGCTTCTTATGTTTCAAGGAGATGACAGTCACAATGTGTGTGTACTAAGTATGTAAAGGATTGAAAACCTTGTCAGGCTTTTTTTTTTGCAGTTTGTTTCTTTGCCAGTAACAGCACTATCACAGACTGAAACCCTAAGTCATTTATAACTGGATGTACTATGTGTCCCCAGTTATTTACAAACACCTGGAGTGATCAGCCGATCGCTCCAGTGTTTGTTCCACACAGAGGATTGGTACATACTGGTGACATGTACCGATCCTCTGCCGCTCGTCCACGCACAGGGGGGCTGCCACTTCTCTGGATCCCCCTGCTCCCCCTGATACTACGAGCCGCGGGGGGGCGGAGCCGCTGTGACAGAACGGACGAGCAGTGAGGGGAGAGAGAGGCGCCGGCTGTCAGATCCTGGCCGAGCGTCTCTCTCTCTCCTCACTGCTCTGCATTATAGTGACAGCGGCTCCGTCCTCCGCCCTCCCCCGCCGCCGGTTCCTTCACGTCTTCTCGGATCCCCGCTGGGGAGAGCAGCGGGGATCCAGAGAAGCGGCAGGAGGAGAGGACATGGCGATCGACTGGTAGATCGCGATCGACCTTGTGGGCACCCCTGCCCTAAGCCATTGCATTCTGCCTTGCAACTAATGTCCACTAGGTGGCAGTGGTGAGCCGCGGTGCCATGCATTGATTTGCCTAAAGCAGAACTCCAAGCGAATAAAGCCTTAACTCTTGCAGTGGGGCTACCAAGGTTTAATTGCTCATTTTGTCTAGGGAGCTAAAATAACGTTTATACTTCCCTGAATCGTGATCCCAACTGGCTCTTACACCGTTCCCTCCAGCCTGTCTCTTCCTCTGCTCCAGTGATGGCATGCCCCTCAACGTCCTCACGTTCTGTACACTGTAAAGGATGTGATGACTCACAGGACCAGTTTATTATATAGTGGTGGAATCCCCTAATAGTTGAAGAGATTTGTTCACTTAGTGGAAATTGATTTTTCACTAACCTATATTCACCCTTGGTCATAGATAGTGAATATACTTGCTGCAAGCACTAATAATAAATATACTATTAGTGCTTGCAGCAAGGTAGGGTTATTCACACATTTTTATTTTGTGCAAAAGTACCCTAGACCGCTTGAGCGGAGGGGGAATGAGGCTGAAGGGACCAGCCTAAGAGCAAACCAGGATCATGGTTCAGGTGAGTATAACTCTATACCCTAAGGAGAACTATGGGGAAAAACACTGACCCCATAGTTCTCCTTTAACTCCCTAGACCCATGGCTCTTAACTTGTGACTTGCTACCCAAAAGTGGGTCCCAACATTGTGTTCAGTGGGTTGCCGCGTGCCTCAAACTGTGCTAGGCGAGAGGCTCCTCAGCCTCCCACTAGTGCAGCACTGTCAGTTCTTGCGCTGAGCAGCCATTCAAAATATGCTGCCCAGCGCCCACATTTTTTGAGTGTGTTTGTGAGATTGTCTGTCAGTGTTTTTGAGGGCCCGTTCATACTAGTGAAGTGCGTTTATCACACATTCCCATGCAATCACACCTCCCGTGTGTTCTGTTGCGCTGTGTTGCTATTTTATTTGAACAGCACCCCAAACACACCTCCAGCCCACAGTTTGAACCGCAATGCTGTGTGTTCCAGTACCACTTGGAAAAAACCTCTATCCCATCGCACTCCTGACCAGATGTAAGCCCAGGTAAAACAGGGCGGGTGCGGCAGTGACAGCAGATGCCTCCGCAAAATACAAGTCCAAACAAAGTCACTTGCACTCCAATCCAATGCCAAGTCAGTCTTGTTTATTGACTAAAAATTTTGCAGCAACTTTTCGGAACCAGCACAGTTCCTTCTTCAGGCAAACGAAAAATGAACATCAACAGTACCAAAGTGACATAAATACATTTTCTTGCTCAGACTTTCTCAAGCTATACATCTCTTAAAGAAACAGTAAGTCCTGACAAGTTCTATCAAAGATATTTGATTAATTCTTAATTTTATGGACTTAGGTCAGAGGTCATCTCCTGGAATAATATTGGAATTTTAGGGAAAAATCCAAAATTATTCCTAGTCCAACATTGCCCTCTTCAGGTAACACTGGCTTGACACTGGAGTCCTCTTCCACTCCTCCATGACGACATCACGGAGCTTGTGGATGTTGGAGACCTTGCGCTCCTCCACCTTCCGTTTTGAGGATGCCCCAGTGACAACCTTTAAAGCTCTGGTGAACTGCATGCCCAAGAGGGCAGTGCTGGAAAATAATGGTGGCCACACAAAATATTGACACTTTGTGCCCAATTTGGAAATTTTCACTTAGGGGTGTACTCGCTTTTGTTGCCAGTGGTTGAGACTTTAATGGCTGTGTGTTGTTATTTTGAGGGGACAGCTAATGTACACTGATATACAAGCTGTACACTAACCACTTTACATTGTGGCAAAGTGTCATTTCTTCTGTGTCGTCACATGAAATTACATAATAAAATATTTACAGAAATGTGAGGGGTGTACTCACTTGTGTGAGATTTTTGCTCATTATTGTTTTTATTTCGTCTTCAAGATAGCACATATAAAGAACTCAAATTATTATTTAATTTGTGAAGTTGGGAATCGCCTTAATTCCAGATCCCGGCCTGTTTTCTTAAATTAAAAACTGTTTATTTTATCAGAGTGAACATTCTGACAGATCCTTCCTGGCTGCGGCGCTCTCAGTACATAGCAAGCTATTGCGAGCTATATACTGAGCTTTGGGTCACAGGAGGAGGTTAGTATATGTCCTCCCATGACCCATAGTTTTCTTTTAAGCATTGCAGTGCAGGGGTAGCCCCACTGCAAGGGTTAAGATTTTATTTGCTCAGAGTTCTGCCTTAAAAAAAAAAAAAAAAACTTAACAGTAAGCATCAGCATTTTACTTCTAAAGTCTCCATCCGTATATTGTGAATATATTGTGAATGCAGTTAAGAGTGCTTTCAACAAAATATGTTAAAATGGTGAATCCTACAATGGCTAGTATATGATCTCTGGGGTTTGTTTGTTTTTTTTTTTGCAGTGCAGTACCATATTCTGCTAAATGCTCTGGTTATTGGTTTTGCTAAGCCTTTATGGTACAGAAAAAAACAAAACAACTATGAAGTAAAGTCCTGTATCCACTAGCTTTGTTTTGTTGTATTTACAGTACTTATTTTTTTCTTTTATACAAAAAAAAATGGTCAAAGCTATTTTCAACAAGATCAAAATTATGTTCAAAAGGTTAGTGTTTTTTTTAGCAATGTACAAATCTGTTATTTTTACTAAATTTGTAACAAAAGCTTAGATTGCTGTGAGTAATTGGTACCATATACAGGAATTTTACAGTTTATTATACTATAATCATTTTCTTAAATAATACCCTAAAACTTTTCTCTCCCAGGTTAACAGTAAGTGGATCAATGCATTAGAAGATGGCGTGTGCCATATGCTGCCATTGGATGACTGCGGAACTGAAACATTAGCTGTCACTTTAATAGATGCCAACCATTGCCCTGGCTCTGTTATGTTCCTGTTTGAGGGATACTTTGGTACTATCTTATACACAGGTAAATCTAGTGTGACATGATCTCCCTTCCTATAGCCCTGAATACAGGACATGTAGGTATATTAAAATGAGTGAGCCAAAAACAAAAATCTCTAACTAAAATATTAGTTACAGAGGACTTTTTTGGTTACTTGTAATTGCCAAAAAAGCTGAGTGGTTCTTGTCCTTCGCATCCATATCTTGCTCTTATGAATGCTATCAAGCTTGAAACAGATTTAATCATACTAAAAAACACATATCAAAGTTTATATTTAAGCTGCATTTGTACTATAAAACGAATTGTTTTATAGTGAACACACAAAAAATGCAGAGAAAGTGCACTATTACTCGCAGTAATGTTGGTTACCTTTATTATTGTTTGGGTCTGCCACCAGGCTGTGGCAGGTGGGCAGAACTAAATTTGTTTGGTAGACTTGTCTACTACCAAGTTTCAGAAGATTAAAAAAAGCACAGAAAGAGGGGAGGGGAGGGCACTTTACAAGTGCAATTAATTTTCTAAAGTTTTTATGCAATATCGCATTGTGGCTACTAGATGGAGCCAAAGAAGCTTAAGTATTTATTTTCTATGCCCCTCAGCACCATCTAGTGGCCTTAATGGAATATGTCATTACATAAACATTTTTGGAAAAGTATTGCCTTGCAAAGAAAATACTAAACGTTCCTTTTGGTATATATCCACACAGAACGAACGTTCAGATATTCACAGAGCGAAGGGCCCTGCGGATAGTTTATAAATGGACATCTATGAGCATGCTTTGAAATTAATGGCTCCACGACATTCCTGTTATCCCACCTGAGCAGTAGCAGGTCACAGTGCAGGGGTGAATAAGGCTGAGTGAAGTTTTTACACTTCTGTACTTCCTGTCATAGTTCTAGCCCCAGATCTATTATGTAGGAGTCCTGGAAATAAGGGTAATCCCACCGTCTACTTCCTCTACAGTGTTTGAAATAACAATTTTGCTGTATTTCACACAGGTGATTTCCGCTACAGCCCACTGATGCTAAAATATCCTCCTTTAATGAACAAGAAGATTGATGTCCTGTACTTGGATAATACAAACTGTGACCCTGAAAGCAAGCTGCCTTCTCGACAGGAAGCCACAAAAGAAATAGAAGATATAATTGAGGAACATCCAGAGCATGACATCGTGATTGGTAAATAAGTGTATTTGTTACATTAAAAAGAACAAAAGTCTAGATTAAGTACATTGATATATATCATATACAACATTATTATTATACAGGATTTATATAGCGCCAACAGTTTGCGCAGATCTTTACAAAACTGTGGGAGACCATATAATTTCAGTGCAGGAGGTAGGAGGGCCCTACCTCCTGCAAGTGATACAAAAGGTAATAGGTTTTTGGGATGATTTAAAAGTACTGTTATATCAAGGTGGAATAGGCCATCCCTGAAGAGATGAGTTTTCAAGGATCGGCTAAACGTGGACAGAGTAGGAGGATAGGCGGACAGATTGGGGTAGGGAGTTCCAGAGGATGGGAGACACTCTGGAAAAATCCTGGAGGCGAGCATGCAAGGAGGTAATGAGAGCTGGAGAGCAGGATGTCTTGAGAAGGGACGGTTTGGGTGATATTTTAAGATGAGGTCAGTGATATAGGTTGGGGCAGAGTTGTAGATGGCTTTTAGGTTATTTGTTAGTATTTTGAATCTTATACGTTGGGAAAGTGGGAGCCAGTGGAGCGATTGGCAGGGAGGGGCGGTGGATGCTGATCAGTTGGTAAGGGGGAGGAGTCTAGCAGCAGCGTTCATGATGGACTGAAGGGAAGCATGCTTAGTGGTCGGCCAACAAGGAGGGAGTTACAGTAGTCGAGGTGAGACATTACAGGGAGTGAATTAGATGCTTTGTGGTATCATTTGTTAAGAAGGGACGAACTTTAGAAATGTTACGGAGGTTGAGTCAGCAAAATTTGGATGTGGGGCTGAAAGGACAGCTCAGAATCAAGGATTACTCTGAGCGCCCTGGCTTGACGGGAGGGGCTGGTTGTAGTGCTGTTGAATGTGATGGAGAAGTCCGTGGAGGGAACACAGAGAGGTGGAAATATTATAAGTTCAGTTTTGGACATATTAAGTTTGAGGAAGTGGTGTGACATCCATGTCGATATGTCAGTGAGAACATTAGTGATGGTGAGGAGATATAAAAGGGTGAGCTGAGGGGTGGAGAGATATATATTTGGGTGTCATCAGCATAGAGATGGAAATAGAAGCCATGGAAGGTTATCAACTGACCCAGGGAGGAGGTTTAGATAGAGAATAGAAGGGGCCCAAGGACAGAGCCTTGGGGAACCCCCACAGATGGAGGAAGAAGAGTTATAGGTGACACTAAAGGTGCGCTGGGATAGGTAGGAGGTGAACCATGAGAGCAGAGTCTGGGAGGCCAAGGGATTGGAGTTTATTGAGGAGGAGTGGGTGATCAACTGTGTCAAAAGCAGCAGAAAGGTCCAGGAGTACAGAGTAGTGATCTTTGGTTTCAGCGGTTAGTAAATCGTTTGAGTTTTAGAAGGGCAGTTTCTGTGGAGTGTTGCTGGCAAAAGCCAGATTGAAAGGGGTCGAGGAGGTTGTTGGCAATAAGGTGTCGGCTCAGGCGGTTGTAGACCAGAAGTTCAAGAAATTTGGAGGTAAATGGGAATAAGGAAATGGATATAAGTATACGTGTCCCTCCCTAGTCGGCTAACCCTTACTTAGGAATGTTGTATCCAACAGGGGATTGTTATGACTCTAAAGTCGGTAAAGTCTAATAGCCTGTGAGTATTATCAGTTTTCATTGGATTGTTTTAATTTGCAGGTCTTTACAGCATTGGAAAGGAGTCTCTTCTTGTTGACTTGGCTAAGACCTTTAATTCTTGGGTGGTTGTAAGCCCTCAGAGAATGGAATTGCTTAACCTATTTGATATTGAAGATGTTTTCACAACACAGGAGGGAGGAGGAAGAATTCGTGTTGTGGAGCAGATTGAGGTCAATTATGCTAACATGGTGAAATGGAATTCTATTTGTCCAACGATAGCTGTTCTTCCCACCAGTCGAAATGTGAAGAACTGGCATAAACATGTTTATGTTGTACCGTACTCCGATCATTCTTCATTTGATGAACTCAATGAGTTTGTATCTCAAATAAGACCTTGTTCCATTGTTCCTGTGGTGAAAACACAACAATGTTGGCTTTACTTTAATAAATATTTAAATTCGGAGACTGTAAAAAATGATGTAATCATTCCCAGTTCCGTAAAGGCCTCTATGAGAAGTCAAAGCGTATCAAGTAGATTGAAAGCTAAAATGCTCAAAGTTTCTGTAAATAAACAGTTACCTCGAGGAGTTGAGTTTGAATCTCCTGAAAAAAGTGATGCCGATGGTGTTGGAGATGAAAAAAAGACCACCAGGTCAGCAGAAGAAAGTTATAACTGTCAGCAGATAACTACTTCTGATGGGTTTTCTTCAAATTCAGGACAAGGCCTAATTCCAGCACCTTTGACTGAGTCAACTGTGCTTGTGTCTAACAAAAACTCATCCCCGATTACCTCTCCATGGTTCAAGAAGACTTTCCAGACTCTTGAGAATGAAACTGAGATGCCTTCTGCAATCTGGTCACTGCAATCTGGTCAAAGCATGAATGGGACAGTTCTGTCTGATGCATCTCTGTTGTATACAGAAATAAGTAGTAACCACGTTCTTTCTTCTTCCCATGCTCCATGTGTGCCTTTATCTTTTACAAGGGCAGACGGGCTTTCCTTGTTGCCTTGCAGAAAAAGAAAACGTTTTGGTTCAAAGCACTTTCATGATCAAGTTGAGCGATCTATTAGGAACTGTGTTCACAGAAGGAATGGAGATAAATCTGTTGCATGGCCATATAGATAAAAATAGTAAAGCACCCACTACAGTGTCAGTCTTCAGTTATGGGCTGTCAGTCTCTGAAGAAACCTGTATTTTATTGTTTTTGCTCTACATTTGGAGTGGTCATCACAGTAACATTTGGATTGTAAGTTTAAAACTTTGCTTACATTTTTAAAAAGCCCAGTTAAACACCTTTTAGCCACAGTTGCTAAATCTGGTAACTACAAGAGCAAGGTAGCCTCTGCACCGAAAGCATAACAGCTGGTGCCTGCTTTTACAAGGCGTTTTCTGTTTTTTCTTAAAAGACCATGTTCTTTGGCTGTTTAAAGTGTAAAATAAAACCCCAAACACCTTTTTCCTGTATTAAAAACTACATTTTGTAATGCAGCGCACAGTTGTACTTTGTGGTACACTGAAACACAGGTGCGTTAGTAAGGTGTGGTCAGGTGCCATTAACGTGGAACTAAAATTTTAGATTTGTTCTGCATCGTCATCATAATAATTTTTTTTTTAAATTTGCAGGCAGGCACTTTCATACAGCAGACATCCTATGTCTCCTTCAATAAAACAAACTTACCTACCCATTTGCACTTTTCTTCAGAATGTACACTGAGCTGCATGTGTACACCTCTCTGCTGGGATGAAGAAACTCCCTTGTGCATGGAAGTTATTTAGTTATTATTGGTATTTAGAAAGCGCCGACAATTTTACGCATTGGTTTACATACTGCACATTCACATCAGTTCCTGCCCTTGAGGAGCTCACAATCTAAGGTTGCTATCTCACATACATGCAGGGCTGATTTAGACAGGAGCCAGTTAGCCTTCCAGCCTGTCTGTGGAGTGTGGGAGGAGACCGGAGTAAACCCACGCAAGCCCAGGGAGAATTCCTTGCAGATAGTGGACCGGGACCCTAATCCTTAATTAATTTCCTTTCGGCCAGTCAAGACTGCTGAAGACCCAGCACCCAGAAGCAGGGGAGAAGTTGTGGGCACTGGTATGGAAGCCAGGGGAGGTGAGTTAAGTTCCACTTGAATGGCGTCACAGTGCTCCAAAATGCTTAATGTGTTTTTACCACAATGTAACATTGTGAACCCGGCTTAAAGTTTGAGATTTTTAGTGATGATTGTTTCTCCATTAAAAACATTTTCATACACTTTTCCATTACTATGACACTCAGGAAAGAAATGAGCGGATTTGAGTTCAACAAGACAGGAAGGCACAGACCACAAGAAAAGTGTTTGAGTTGCTTTGCCTGTTCCCATTATAGAGCTTTCATATTACTTCCTGGGAAAATATCCAGCAGCAAAACAGCACAAAAATGTGCAGCTCAGTGTACATTCTAAATAAGAGTGCAAACAGTCAGGTAAGTTTATTTTTTTTTAATTGCAGAAGAGACATCACATGTGTCACCTGCAAGACAGTGCCTGTCTGCTTGCAATTTTCTTTTTCAGTTTAGTTCCGCTCTAATTACTCCCAAGCACACCTTACCAATGCACTTGTGTTGCAGCGCACCACAACACACAACCGTGCACTGCATTACAGAACCTAGAGCATGCACCTTCTTTGGTGAGTTAGGCAGGCCATTGTATTTTATTTATTTTTTTCCTAAAACCTTGGCCAACTTTTTTAACTGCACTCCTTGTATGGTGGAACTGTTATCATGGCAGTAAGTTGGGAAACCCCAGCAGGTAAAACATGGCAGAGGTTCTGATCCTTCTCCACTCTATCCAAAAACGTTTTGGTTTGAATATAACCTACATCAGATATATATTTCCATGTTAAAGAGGAGGGTCCAGTAACCAAATACAATGGTATCTGATTGCACAGATTTGGTTCCTGATTGTAGGATCTGTGCTGTGTCTTATTTCACAGGTCTTTCTGCTAGAAGTTTACATGTTGATGCACCTTTTCGTTTCTCATTCATTAAAGAAGTCTGTGTGTGTGAGTGTGATGTCCAAATGATTTTTTATTAAAATATCAACACTCACATTGTGCAGTTCCAACAGAGCGCGATTATTGTCGTCATTATGTCTTTTTAACCACTTGAACATTGAAAAGTTCTGGCTGCATGCCACTGAGCTCCACTGGAAAACTTTATTGCAACTCAAACAGCTTTACATCGTCCGGCCCTTGAATGCGTTTCGACAAATAACTGGCTTAGTCTAGAGGGGCAGGACTATGCGAAGCTGGGCGAGTTGCAATAAAGTTTTCAGAAGGGGCTAAGTGGTGTGCACCTGCTGGATTTCCCTGTCTGGCCATGAGGGAGCAATGCTGTTATGTGGATGTTAATGATCATGTCTTTTTAGTTTGAACAGTTGGTTTTATGATCATTGTATGATCAAAATTAACTTAATGCCATGTTTTGGTTTGACAAAAATACACATGGTTGTATATCTGTATGCAAATATTATTGTTTTGGTAACTGCTTACGGGAGGAGATATTTCTAAAATAAACTTCTAGTTGAGAGCAGAATATTGGCTGTTGTATTTTCTTTCTTTTTGCAGTTGTATTTTTTTTTTTGTCTCCTTTTTCTTAAATCCAGGGCCAATATATTTCCATTGACAGTACCTGAAGTCAGTCCTCTCAATTTTCACAGCTAATAGGCTAGAAACTCTTAACAGAGGACATAGGGTGCTGCCCTCAGGAAAATACAAAAAATATTAAAAACAAATACTGTTCTGTCTTAAAGGGCAACATTAAAAGTACAAAATTCCTTTAAAGAACATGCTCGGGGGATGCCTTTAAACATGCACGTGAAGTGTCACAGCTATAGGATGTACTACAGAAAAAGTGACATTTTAGAAAGGGGGGGAGAGCCGCAAAATGACTTGCTGACTTTTTTTGTTGTTGTAACAAAACAGTATGGGGACCACAAAATACATACCCAGACTCCTCTCCTCCTCCAAGCCACCTAATCACTTCTACATCCACTGGAATGTGCCGCCTCCCTGCCATTTACTCCAGTCTCCACTGCAACTTCTACGGGTCCAGGACAGACATGGTAGGTGCCAGTGGGTAGATGTCTGATCTTTCCTCCGGTGAATGAACAAGGAAGTGGAGATCTGTGGAACTGGATGTGACAAGCATCACTTCTGGTTTCAGACCTTTTTGTTTTACCTCATCGTCCCACACCTCACCCTGCAGATCTCCTCTGGCTTCTTTTAGCCACCTTTTTGTTTACAGGCAATTGGTGCATCAGTTACACATCATTGCAATTTGCCGGATTTCTGATAGTCTGTTGATCATGCCTGCACAGTGTGTGTTCTAACCGCTTCTGGTAGTCTCCGCTGGGGCAAATGTGACAGGATATCATACACCTTGGATGTAACCCCATAACAAGGATTGGTTTCAGAGCAGCCCCCAAGAATACGTTCAGAGCTGCATATTTAAAAAGATTGAATACTTTATAGAGTATATAGACCCAAGAACAGAAAATGTATATATTGCAGATTACCAGTCCCTAGATGTGACTGTATTAATTTTCTTTTCCAAATGATGATCCTGTCAATTACACACTCGCTGTCTATGGGGGAGAAGCAATGTACCTTAGGATAGGAATACAGACACCCCCCCTCCTTTTTCTTTATAACATATGGTGAGGTGTTATGTATTCCATGGAGAGGGCTCAGATTACTAGCAGCATTACACGCAGGGCATTACACAAACACATTTGCTCATATTAATCAATACATTTGTGTGTCCAAACTGTATAGATCCTGTGGCACAGTAGGGGTTAATCACTGCTCTAACTTCTGCAGAGTTTACTCACAGTTAAGAGCAGAAAGCTCAGGTTTCAGAGCCACGGCCGGCCAGGTTGCCCGGGGAACACTGACGCTGACACTCTCTGGGAAGAAAACTTGCACTGAGCATGTCCAATGCAAAACAGCCAGGCCTTCCCCTAGTCAGCTCCATGCTCTGAGGAGGAGCTGCTGATCGATGATCTATGGCTGGACGAGCAGCTGCCTCTGTCCATGACAGTGCCAGACTCGATAGCTTCATTTCCACTCGCCCCCACGCAATTTTCACTCGCAATTTGCGAGGGGGCGAGTGGAAATTTTGAGCCCTG
>NW_017307669.1:55309-56764 GCF_000935625.1 Nanorana parkeri | reverse complement strand
TTCATTAGAAACAACTTTTTCTACAGTTTGGAAAGCTGTGCATACAATGGAGTTTCTGTGTATTAAATTTTCTTGTGGCACTACAAGCCTTGTGGGTTCTGGAGTTATCCATGCTGCTGAAGTTGTGGTGCTGTGATGATTGTTTCTGCTCTGCCTAAACACTTGGCTTATGCATAACATGTCTGCACACAAACAGAATATCATGCCTGCCAAGAATCTATGTATTTTCCATAAATAGACAATAAGGAACTTTAATGTCTGCAAGATGAAGCTGATTTGCAATAGGTACACTATGCACTATATTGTCAAAAGTATTGGAACGCCTGCCTTTACACGCACATGAACTTTAATGGCATCCCAGTCTTAGTCCGTAGGGTTCAATATTGAGTTGGCTCCGCCCTTTGCAGCTATAGCAGTTTCAACTCTTCTGGGAAGGCTGTCCACAAGGTTTAGGAGTGCGTCTATGGGAATGTTTGACCATTCTTCAAGAAGCGCATTTGTGAGGTCTGGTACTGATGTTGGACGAGAAGGCCTGGCTCTAACTCATCCCAAAGGTGTTCTATTGGGTTGAGATCAGGACTCTGCAGGCCAGTCAAGTTCCTTAACCCTAAACTCATTCATCCATGTCTTTATGGACCTTGCTTTGTGCACTGGTGCGCAGTCATGTTGGAACAGGAAGGGGCCATCCCCAAACTGTTCCCACAAACTTGGGAGCATGAAATTGTCCAAAATGTCTTGGTATGCTGATGCCTTAAGATTTCCCTTCACTGGAAGGAAGGGCTCAAGCCCAAACCCTGAAAAACAACCCCACACCATAATCCCCCTCCACCAAACTTTACACTTGGCATAATGCAGTCAGGCAAGTACCATTCTCCTGGCCACCGCCAAACCCAGACACGTCCATAGATATCTATATATACACACTATAGTGCCAAAAGTATTGGGATGCCTGCCTTTACACGTACATGAACTTGAATGACATCCCCGTCTTAGTCCGTAGAGTTCAATATTCAGTTGGCCCAACCTTTGCCTCTATAACAGCTTCAACTCTTCTGGGAAGGCTGTCCACAAGGTTTAGGAGCGTGTCTATGGGAATGTTTGACCATTCTTCCAGAAGCGCATTTGTGAGGTCAGGTACTGATGTTGGACGAGAAGGCCTGGCTCGCAGTCTACGCTCTAATTCATCCCAAAGGTCTTCTATCGGGTTAAGGTCAGGACTCTGTGCAGGCCAGTCAAGTTCCTCCACCCCAAACTTGCTCATCCATGTCTTTATGGACCTTGCTTTGTGCACTTGTGCGCGGTCATGTTGGAACAGGAAGGGGCCATCCCAAACTGTTTCCACAGAGTTGGGAGCAGGAAATTGTCCAAAATGTCTTGGTATGTTGATGCCTTAAGAGTTCTCTACACTGGAACTAAGGGGCCAAGCCCAGCCCCTGGAAAACAACCCCACACCAT
>NW_017307669.1:46087-55294 GCF_000935625.1 Nanorana parkeri | reverse complement strand
AATCCCCCCTCCACCAAACTTTACACTTGGCACAATGCAGTCAGGCAAGTACCGTTCTCCTGGCAACTGCCAAACCCCGACACATCCATCGGATTGCCAGAGAACTGTGTTTCAGCACTCCAGAGAACACGGCTCCACTTCTCTAGAGTCCAGTGGTGGTGTGCTTTGCACCACTGCATCCGACTCCTTGCATTGCATTTGATGATGTAAGCCTTGGATGCAGCATTTTGGATCTATACCCTCGATACAATCATATCTCGAGGGTTAAATTCCAGTTCTTCATACACCTGCTTCTTGTCCGATAGATAAATGTCTCATACTTATCTATGGATCATATGGCTTATTGGTGCTTTTCACTAAGAGGAGTGGATATTTATTTCTAACTTCTAATTTTTATTAGAATAAGATTTTCCTGCTCTTGTTGATTTTAACATGTTCCATGGATTCATGATAGCTTGGACCGGTCACTTTATTTAGGTGGTGAATCGATTGACCCTTCTCCCCTTTCCCACACATCTACCACCCATGGTAGTATCCATATAAACGACACAGTTCATAACAGGCAGGCAAATACTGGAAGATGAACTAATCATGACATGGTGCTGTACCTTTTAGAGATAGTACTACTCTCATGATTTTATGTTGAGAAGTTTAATTTCCTTTGACATACATGAGGGTGACACGCCACATATTTTAACTTGACGTGCAGATAGTGTATTGAAGTTTTTTTGAACATTGATTGTTATAAATATGGGGACAGTACCTTTTCCATAAACACCATTCCTGCTACCGGTCCCTGTACACCATTCCTGAGCCGGTCCCTGTACAATGGAGGCTAGACACGAACGTATAGATATCTATATATACACACTATAGTGCCAAAAGTATTGGGATGCCTGCCTTTACACGTACATGAACTTGAATGACATCCCCGTCTTAGTCCGTAGAGTTCAATATTCAGTTGGCCCAACCTTTGCCTCTATAACAGCTTCAACTCTTCTGGGAAGGCTGTCCACAAGGTTTAGGAGCGTGTCTATGGGAATGTTTGACCATTCTTCCAGAAGCGCATTTGTGAGGTCAGGTACTGATGTTGGACGAGAAGGCCTGGCTCGCAGTCTACGCTCTAATTCATCCCAAAGGTCTTCTATCGGGTTAAGGTCAGGACTCTGTGCAGGCCAGTCAAGTTCCTCCACCCCAAACTTGCTCATCCATGTCTTTATGGACCTTGCTTTGTGCACTTGTGCGCGGTCATGTTGGAACAGGAAGGGGCCATCCCAAACTGTTTCCACAGAGTTGGGAGCAGGAAATTGTCCAAAATGTCTTGGTATGTTGATGCCTTAAGAGTTCTCTACACTGGAACTAAGGGGCCAAGCCCAGCCCCTGGAAAACAACCCCACACCATAACCACCCCCTCCGCCAAACCTTACACTTGGCACAATGCAGTCAGGCAAGTACCGTTCTACTGGGAACCGCCAAACCCAGACACATCCATCGGATTGCCAGAGAAGTGTGTTTCAGCACTCCAGAGAACACGTCTCCACTTCTCTAGAGTCCAGTGGTGGTGTGCTTTGCACCACTGCATCCGACTCCTTGCATTGCATTTGATGATGTAAGCCTTGGATGCAGCATTTTGGATCTATACCCTCGATACAATCATATCTCGAGGGTTAAATTCCAGTTCTTCATACACCTGCTTCTTGTCCGATAGATAAATGTCTCATACTTATCTATGGATCATATGGCTTATTGGTGCTTTTCACTAAGAGGAGTGGATATTTATTTCTAACTTCTAATTTTTATTAGAATAAGATTTTCCTGCTCTTGTTGATTTTAACATGTTCCATGGATTCATGATAGCTTGGACCGGTCACTTTATTTAGGTGGTGAATCGATTGACCCTTCTCCCCTTTCCCACACATCTACCACCCATGGTAGTATCCATATAAACGACACAGTTCATAACAGGCAGGCAAATACTGGAAGATGAACTAATCATGACATGGTGCTGTACCTTTTAGAGATAGTACTACTCTCATGATTTTATGTTGAGAAGTTTAATTTCCTTTGACATACATGAGGGTGACACGCCACATATTTTAACTTGACGTGCAGATAGTGTATTGAAGTTTTTTTGAACATTGATTGTTATAAATATGGGGACAGTACCTTTTCCATAAACACCATTCCTGCTACCGGTCCCTGTACACCATTCCTGAGCCGGTCCCTGTACAATGGAGGCTAGACACGAACGGTCAGTGATGTTTCATCCAGATATACAGACGACAGGGATCGTATGATTGCAGGCTACACTCTGGGCAATGTAAGATCACAATCATGAACGATGTATATATTAAGGTGTGTTTGTGTCAGGTGTTTTCAATACAGCTAATTGAACTTGGGTGGCAATAAATATGCGTTACGTCATTAGGACGTCAGAGGTGGATGGACCAATTGAACTGTGATTGGTGGTTTGGCGTTTTTTCACTTGTATGTATTACTTGATTTGTTTGTTTGATTCACTCTCTGCCTGAGGAAGGGGCTACATGGTCCCGAAACGTTGCTTAGGAGATGTGTATCACTATAGTCAATAAACATTATTGACTTTATTACCTTTGTGCGAGTGACTACTTCCATTTATTCGGACTTATTGCACAGGTGGCAACCTATGGCAACCTATCACGATACCACGCTTGAATTCACTGAGCTCCTGAGAGCGACCCATACTTTCACAAGTGTTTGTAGAAGCAGTCTGCATGCCTAGGTGCTTGATTTTATACACCTGTGGCCAAGGAGGTGATTGGAACACCTGAATCCAATGATTTGGAGGGGTGGCCCAATACTTTTGGCAATATAGTGTGTATATTACCCATTTATATTGCACTAATATATATATATATATATATGTGTGTGTGTGTGTGTATATATATATATATTAGGGATGCACCAATACCGATACAAGCATCGGTATCGGCCGCGATACCGAGTATTTGCATGAGTACTCGTACTCGTGCAAATGCTCGGATGTCTAAAACGAGTACCTGTGTCCGCCATCTTCCACCGCCGCACACAGCACACAGGACCGCGTCTGCATTCATTCAAGATGGCCGCGATCTCCTTCTCCACGGGCGAACGGCCGAAAGCAGACTCCGCCTTCAATTCCTCTGTCCTCACTCGTGATTGGTGGGGAAGCCTGTCAATCATCCAATCGGCCAATCAGCGTGAGAAGAGGCAATTCCTCTGTCCTCACTCGTGATTGGTGGGGAAGCCTGTCAATCATCCAATCGGCCAATCAGCATGAGAAGAGGCTGGCTTTGACAGATGACTAGGCTGTGACACGAGGGGATGAAGCAGACGGAGACGACAGAGAACAAGGTTAGCAGCACTGCTGGGGCTGGGCACAGGATGGGGGAGTTATATTTGCCTTGCTATTCTATTTGGATGAGGCAAATCATGGATGAGGCAGAGCACATGTTCAGCATAAAAAACAGGATGGCATAAAAAAAAGTTATATTTGCCTGCTGTAATGCAATTAGTAATTAGTTGCTGTTGTTCCCAGTTACTTCCAATTTGTTATCATACCACTAACAGTTGACCGTGAACTACCAGGGTTGCAGCGGTTAGGCCATGCTGCTCCACCACTGTCCTGAAATAATTATTCTGTAGTATTTTTATAAAAACTGTCACATGACAATAAACAAAAATGTATCAGTACTTGTATCTGTGAGTACTTGGACTGTACAAATCCCAGGAGCTCAGTATTCTCCTTAAAAATGACAGCTGGACTTCCAGTTCCAGCGCCTATGTGAACAGCAGCAGGGAGAAGGTGCTCCCATACCCGCAGCCAATAAGAATATATAAAAGCAACTGAGACATTTACCCGACCTTGCACCTCTCTACCATGCTATACTTCACCTGGAAACACCGACGGGATGCAAATGCTCATTTCAGGATCCCGTGGAGGCGGAATCCTTTATCAACACATTGACGCTGGATACTGGGTCTCCCTCCAAAGCTGCTGAGCCACTTAAATCACCCCGCAAAACGTCAAGGTCAACGAAGCTTAATGTGGGCACACCTCGCAAGTACAGATATCGCTGAAGGTACAGTGACAGGACATTCAGCTGGGTACAGTGCGTTGTCTCTATTTGATGTTTCCTGTTGGTGGAGGTGAGTTCTACTGGCACTGGTGCCGCTTTGCCCACATTGGAAAAGAAGTGGAGTCACTACTAAGATGTTATTTGTTTTTTGATGTTTTAATGTTTTCTGTTCTGTTTTAATTGCTAATTTATCCCATTTTGTTGGTTGCCTCGGGATCTCTGGTACTTCTATGCTCCTGGAAGTGTGGTGTCCCGCCGTGCTCTGCTCATATCTGCTTCACCGAACGTGTTGCCCTTCCGGACGATCGTCCATCTGAGATGGGCATGTATTCTAGATCTATCTGACATTTTGGCTCCTAATTATATAGGTATATGCAATTACACTTGTTCATGTCATCTACACTGGGGATTTTTATGAAGATTGTCTCCTGGAACGTTAAGGTTTTGCTCTCCGCAAAAACGAAATACGATTTTACGACATCTTAAACAATTAGGTGCAGACAAAGCGTTATTACAGGAAACCCACTTGAAGACGGAGAACATACCACGTCTCAAAAAAATCGGGGTGGGGGGAAGTCTTTTGATCTCTTTCAGAAGGACGCAGGGTGGGAGTAGTGATTCTCCTACATAGAAGGTACTTCTCTCTCTCTCTCTCTCTTTATATATATATATATATATAGATATATATTTATATTTAACACACCAAAAGGGAGCAAATCATTGTCATTGTTAGGGTTAACATACAATTTAGGAAGATTGTCAGATCTACGAACTCTTGTTTAAATTTTTGATCTGCCCAGTCTTTATCTTTACTGTATAGCTGTAGTTTCACTGACTATATATTCTAATCCCAGAGGCTGCCTTGCTTGATTTGGAAAGCTCCTTTGTCTTCTTTGTGAGCTGAAGAACTAAAACTTACCACAAGGTGGCACTGTTCTTTAAAACAAATTCGGTGCTTATTCCCTGTTAGGACTTTTATTGTAGGTTATTGTCAAAAATGCATGATAAACAGGTTACTACACATTTACTTGTTATATGTTTTTTATAATGTAAAATTACATTACTGGTGTTCCTTATTTGGGAGTCTGACTGTTCCATGTATTTCTGCCTACATAACTAATAGATCAATGTTTCCATATTTTCAGCAAAAAACATATCAGATGGTGGGTGAGCAGTCATAGGGCCAAAGTACAGGAAAAGAAAATGTGTGAAAAGTAATACTTTGAAAAAAATGAATGTACGATGGTTTGTACATTTCTTTATTATGCTTGGTGAAATTTTGCATATTAATATTTTGCATTTCTTCTATAATCTAACAAAAAGGCTCTCCCTTTTTGCTTCTTTGATGTCTATTTACAGAACCTCAAGCTGAAATTAAATACAACAAATTAATAACTTAACTGATTGACCCAAGAGGTCATAACTTTATGTTTCCATCCTAGGAACCACAGCCTTAAAGCGGGTATAGTATTCTATATTGTCTATTTAGCTATCTTACAGTGCTCTGGAAATTATGTGCCTTTATTGTTTATTTGTGAAACCATGATTGTGTATAGATAGTTAAAAAAATGTATAGACTTAAAGGGAATTGAGTCCTGTTCATACTCAGGCAATTTAATCCGCATAAAAAGTAGAATTTTTTGACATGCCAACCACATGTTAAAGACACGTTAAAATTAATAGCATGAAAAAAAATACACTACAATACACTTCTGGGATTCTATTGCAAGGTAATATGTCACTGCCTTGACAAAACACACAGAAAACTAAAAATGCACTGTAATGCATATGTATGTGTGTTAAAATTGACCCAAAACCATTATAGATTCCCTATAAAGTAAGGCTCCAATAATTAAATACACTAAAAACCACTAGATAACTTTTTTTCCAATAACAAATTGATTATGCATTCTTGATTTTCTCTAATTAAAGTCATGCTCACTTTTATTTCCAGAAGTTGCGAAAACATAAAACTTTGGAAAAAGTTGACACAAGCATATTTGCTTTTGGGGTCAAGTACAATGAAATATATTTTTGTCCTAAGTTTTTTTTTAATATGCTTTATGACTGTACATTGGTTTCCTCCAGGTTTTCTACTTACCTTATATATCATTAGATGGTAATAATATTTAGTGGTCCAAGGTCTAAGGAGAATTTCTTCTGTGCGTTCTACGGCGTATATTGGAGCTAAATAAATAAATCTCGCAGACTGGTACAGAGAACATGGTTTATGTTCCTGGGAAGGGAGTGAACTTGTATTGTGTTAACATGTTTGCTAGTCTTGGGGCAGAGAATGATTCAGAAAAGACGGAAGATGCCAGCATTTAAAGTCATATTACAGCTTGTAGAAGATGAGAAGTGACAGATGTCAGGATTATCCATATACTAAGTAGCTTGGCAGGGTGTGCCTAAAATCCCTCTCATTGAGAATTGTTTCACTTGTACTAATTCAAAATATAGAATGGATTTCAGCCTTTTTTTCTTTGGAACAACATAGCACCAACATTGGAAAAACATTTGTACATAAAAAGTAGAAGTAGGTATGTTTTCCATTGCAGCCCATCAGATTCCAGATTTTAGTAGTAAAGGTAAGAAAAGGGACTTGTCATTAGTTGCTATGGGCAGCATCAATACTTTTCTTGATTATATATCACAGGAAGGTAATTCAGGAACGTATGGGTTATACGGCTACCTTCAGGTGGTTGGACACTGGTAAATCAAAGCTATAAGCACAACCCTGAATAACCCCTCCAACTACCTTCCTTAGTTTTTTTGCTAGTGATGGACGCCTTCTCTCTGCTCTGAGAGGAGTATATCCTTTTTCTGCAATCTTCTGCCCAAGATTCTTCTAGCAAGGTTCTCTGTGCTGCTCACAGCCACTGCAGCAGCAAACGGCAGCTATGCAGTTGCAGGACCATGGTCCATTTCAGTGGAACCCTGTCCCTGAAGTAAGTCAGGGCTAGTCCCTACTGGAGGAGCCCAGTGTAACAGCCCTTTCTCCCTGCATGGTTTAACTTGGGGAGGGATCACTGTCCCTTTCTTTTTGCATTTGATGCCTGTTTTCCATGGTCCTATAGGTGCCCTGTAGAGCCACTCGGTGCCCGACCACCCTCCCTTTGGGGGACTTTATTGCACATGCGTCCACCATTTTTCTTCTCCTGGTGCATGCTGAGCTCAGCACACATTGCTACAGCTGCTTCGGAGACTCTGCACAACTGTACAGGGAATCCAGATCTTTGCACTACTACACTAGGTCATTGTTCCTGACTACAGTGTTGGGCCACAAGGCACTCATTAACTCTAACAGTAGTGAGTGGCAGATCATTGATGTGGTAATATAAGGGCAATGGTCTCTGGGGCCCCACAGCCTACCAGTTTTTTCTGGGAAGTGTTCTGTCCCTAATGGGGGCACTATCTCTTCTAGCTCTATGCTTTGCTTATTTTCCCCTCACTCCCTGCCTCAGGGTCCTCCTCAGCACCCTCCTATACCTCGTCCAGAGAGGAGTTTACTTCAATAAAGGCTGAATTGATGGGCAACATGTCTTAACCTGGGTAGTCCTCAGACCCCTTTGGTTGTTCTTTCACCGGCCTGTTAGCCATTGTTTACTATGTTGCCTGCCTCTCTTGGACTGCTTTTGGAGGTCCCGTCACAGGACCCTCTGTATTCATTGACCCACTCTGTACTGCTTGTTAGAAAACTGGGAGTGGGAGAGGTTATACAGAGCTGTCCTTACAACACTGATTGATTTGCCAGTGTCCAATCACTCGAAGTTTGCTGTATAATACATCCGGTCAAGATTTAACTTCCTGTGTCAATCTGGGTGTGCAAAGGAATTAGGTGCACACAAAGTGGATTTATATCGCTTATAGCTATTTAGGAATATTTTTATATGAAAGTGTTTTGGCTAGGAGCAAATACATTGGGTAACCACTGCTGGACCTCAAACTACTTGAATCAATGATAAATTGTGGCCAGCATTCAGACAGAGTATCGTCAGGAAGCCTTTGCTCACATCAAATAATAATCAAATAAGATAAGATGTTTCCAAACCTTTAATAAGCACAAAGTTACATTTAATATATAATTATCCTTGCTGGCTGATTTAATTTATTTTGTATAATGGAATGAAGTAACTGATGAAATGGAAGCAATAAGCAGTGCAAGAATCCCCTGCAGGCACTTCTCTGTGTGATACCTGAGATTAAGAAACACTTTTGTGTATAAGAATGCTCTTCTGGAAATCTCATCCTGCTCCCTCCCATGTATTTAGGGGTTGTGTGTTATTCCCGGCTACTGAAGCAAAAAACAAAGACAGGATCGCCTGAAGCCACAAAAGATCACTTGGCAATCATTGTCATTGTGCTCAAGATAAAAGGGTCTTTTCTAGTGACACAGGGTGAATCAGAGAGTAAGGACATTCCAGTTGGAGATCTGTTTAGAAGTGTAATAATGACACACCCTTCATCTAAAACAGATATGTTTCTTGTATGCCTTAGAATGTCAATTAAATCCCTTTTTACGCATTCCAAAATCGGTTACCTAGAATGATGGTCAAAGATCAGAGCACTTGACCCAACTCAGGTTCTATGTTATGACCCATCCACACCTTAGTGTGAGTATAGTCAGAGATTTTTTTGGGGGGGCGTTTGTACATACGGCAGCTTGTAGTGCAGGAGCAGAATGGTGCCTTTTTGGTCCAACAGACTTTCAAATGGAAGCACCTGAAAAAACACCAGAAAACATGCATTTTCAGGCACTTTTATAAGTCTATGGGACCAAAAAGGTTGCGTGCAAAATCGAGCTGAAGGTGCACTTTCAAAAGCATAAAAAAGCTTCTAAATCACCTGTCTATGCGCACACTAAGGTGTGAATGGGGCATCAGGTATGATGGCAGCAGCTATACGATGGCTCAACATTGAGATACGACATGGGATATACAATTTTGTTTTTGGAGTTATATGCTTTTCTTTAAAATAAACATCCCAAGAGAAATGGGGGGGTGGGGTGGGGCATTGCTGACTTCCTTCTGAAAATGCTGCTTACCTGGCTATTGTGACCCTCTGACTTCAGTACTGAGTCACTGACCCTGAACAAGTATGCAGTGGCGTA
>NW_017307669.1:458-46047 GCF_000935625.1 Nanorana parkeri | reverse complement strand
CCACTGCAAGTATGTATATAAATAAAGTAAAAAGCATTATTTACATATCTGTTCCAAGTTTTTAAGAGAATTGAAGTCAGCGGGTCAGTATGACAGCCAAGAAACTGTCCTTTTTATAATGGGAGCTTCATAATGGCAGCCTCCATCAAATATGGCCATATGAAAAATCTATTCTATTATTCTGCATCATTGGTGTGCGCCGATCATTTGGAAAATAAACTAAAGCATGCATAATAATTGGCTATATGTGCCAATGTAGATATCACCCACCTACTTGGAGGAAAGCTGAAGACATATGATTATGACACAGTGATTATCAGCAAATTAGGTCTAAAACACCCTCTATTTTAGGGCTGCCACAACTAATCGATTGAATCGATAATAATCGATTATGAGAATAGTTTGCAACTATTCTCAAAATCGGTGGGGAGGGAGGGAGAGAGAGAGAGAGATTGAATGCATCCAATTGATTAGTTGAAAAAATAATTGGGCAACTAATCGATTATGGAAATAATCGTTAGCTGCAGTCCTACTCTATTTATCTTGTATATGGACACCTTAAGACTGCTCAACGCTCAACAACGTGGATGAGGGGATCTCCTTGTACTTAAACTATGACAGATATCAGTTCCGGTGTGGTGCCTCCACCCCCATCCTTTGTTTTGCCATTCACAAAGCACAGAAGTGTTAAGGGCCCATTCACACTTGCGCATTTTCATACAGCAAATCTCATGCAATTTACTGCGTTAAATGGAGTCCATACTGTCCCCATTGAGCATCCCCCCACATAATTTTTTACTATAATTTACAGGGCTTGAAAAATAACTTGTCCTCTCGTCACGTCAGTGCCAGACAAGTGACAGCGTGCGCCGGTTTAAATCGTAACCAGCACGGAGTAATATGGAGGCAGGAGGGCACACAGACGTCACACACAGTCACAGATACTGCTATCAGTATATCACTCCCCTTCTTTTCCATCACTTCTGTACTGTATCATACAGTGATGAAGAAGGGGAGTGATATACTGACAGTACAGTGAGGCCTGGTTCACACCTGAACGTTTTGTAGCGCGTTCAACGCTCTACAAAACGCTCAAACATCTAAATCCCATTGTATTCAATGGGTCTGGTTCACACCTTGCCGTATTTCCGCCCGTCCGAACGCGATACAAAATGGCCTATGCCCAAAGAAGTACATGTACTTCTTTGGGGTGTTTTGGTCTCGCGTTTCCATTGGGATACAGCCAAGTAGCCCTCGAAAACAGGCGTCTGTCGCGCGTTTTTTACCGCAAATCGCGGTAAAAACGCGCGACAAACGCGCATATTCAATACGCTTAGGTGTGAACCCAGCCTGACACACAGCACAGCACCTGCAGGATCTCTGTCTGGCTGTGTCGTATCCTGTCCCGATTCCTGCCATGGAGCCACCTCACACCTCATGTGTCTGGACCTCGGGACCCCCTTCAGTCTCCTCACGGCCACACCTCCCTTGCTGCGCCATTTTTCAAGCCCTGGTTATAATGTTTCATAGCTCTATCTGTCCCAAAAAAATTGTATAAAATTAATTTCAGTACAGCCTGAAAACTTCACTCAAAGTACCGCAGTGATAAATACTGAAAAATGGCCTGGCCACGAAGGGGGTTTAACACCCTGGTCTTTAAGAGGTTAAGTATGGTGCTAAACAAAACCAACATGGGTATCCTGATCAGTTCAGCTTACTAATTCAACTGCAACAAATTTGGATGTCTATGGGCTTCATGGGCTGCAGCAGACATCCCCAGAAGATCGATGTCTGGAGAACAGGCAGGTTAAATTATTTCAATAGACTATTCTCCTAGATAGGTGTGATAAGAGCGGCACCAGTAATATCTGCTGAGGACACATACCTGCCTGCATGCTTATGTTCTAATCTGTCGAAAGCTGGCCATGCATTTAGACATTCATGATTTAGGTACGATGATCCTGAACAACCAGTTAATCAATTAAAATAGTGAACAATGCAATACGTATGGTATTGTTCTGTACTTAACAACCAAATAAAAATATATTATCAGTTATAAACGCATTGATCAAATTAAAACAATAATTTAATTGATCTCAATTATGTTTAGTTCTCTGTTACATGCACACAGATATTTGTTTGAACAATCTGAAGCAATTTACACAAATCCTCCACTGCTTAACTTTTTGAGTCAAAATCATTTGAGTACTCAGTAAACTGATCAAATGGAGATCTTCTGGGGATGGGGATCTTCTGGGGATGTTTTAAATGTTATTGAATTTCACCAATTGGTTCAGATCAAATGATTGATTGTATGATCATATAGATACATGTATGGCCATCTTAACTAATGTTCACAGACCAAACAGCTACAAATGTCCAACCACATTCTAATATCTATTGCAATTTTTCCATGTAGAAAAAAGGTTGTGCACATATATATTGTAAAGGAATGTATAGTGGTTTTGTATATATTTTCTTTATTGCAGGACTAAACAATGTTCAAAATAAAAATGTAATATTGCATATGACCATTAGGTACCCCTCTATTCAGGCAGCAGGTGAAGTTCTTGGCTTCTTTTTACGCTTTGCTTCCTCTCCTTCCTGCCTGTTAACACAGCTCAATAACTCAGTAGGCTCAGTTCTTAATGCTTTAACAGAAGGATAAGGACCTTTATTTTATCAATGTGACTAATATTCAATCATATTTTTAAAATCCCTATCGTGTTACAAAGAAAATAAAAAAAACATATTTTTGATTGCACATGATTGGATGATGGAAGTCAGCAGAGCTTAATTTACTAAGCAAGGGGAAAATTCCCTTGCAACTTAAACAGCCTATTTGTCTTTAGTAAATCAACTCCTATGTCTCTTTGCTTGTTTCTAGTCTCACTATATAGGCAATCAACAGTCATGATGACAACCCTGGGTATTCACCTTTAAATCTCACTAGATGAAAGAGGGGTGCCATTGCCAGGTTGCCATGCATTTTCTTTTCTGCAGGAGAAATGCATGTTTTCTTTCAAGCCAGTTGGCACCCCTCCAAAACAAGTGCAAGTGAAAACACATAACAAAGACTGTTACCTCAACATGCATTGCCGTGACAGTCATGTGTATAAAATCTCTTATATACATTAAAGCCAATATGCAGAACTTCCCATTTTTCCAACACAATACGGTAAAACACTTTGTAACACATAGTTATCACTTCCACCAGTGTCCATTTATTATGTTAATGGTAAATTGGCAGTAAATTATAAAGCAGCATCTCACCATGTTCAATGAATCTTTTGTGATGAGTACTTTTATAATCCTTGGCTTGCAGCTGTGAATCTCTCTGTCCTGTGTCTGATTTCTGCTAAAGATGCTGCCATTTTCATGCAAATTGTCTTCATATCACAGGAGCCTGTTTGCTGCAAATGCTAATATTATTTCCTAGCTGGCTTATATCCTGCCATGTTGCAAGAAGATAGCCATTTCCTTTTTAGATTGGAATATATATCTATAGAACACCACTACACCTAAACAAAGTGGGTAATTATATTATTAGTTTACAGATCTATGTGTCAGCATGTAGTCACAGCTCTCTAGCATAGAACTTTATGTTACATAACATATATTTTACACATATACATACATACCCTATATTGCCAAAAGTATTGGGACGCCTGCCTTTACACACACATGAACTTTAATGGCATCCCAGTCTTAGTCCGTAGGGTTCAATAGAGTGTGTCTCAATCAGTAACGTATGGACAGATGAAAAAGACCGTGTTGCATCCCAAAAAAGTAAGCAGTAATCATATAGAGAGAAGGTGAGGGAAAACCCAGAAACTGCAAGAGCCAGAAGACAAGACAGGAGGAGGAAGGAAAGTCAAAGAGAAAAAGTATCGGGCCGAGAGAAAGATAGAAAAAAAAATGTAAACACAGGTAGGCGGAGGGTGGAAAGAAAGGAAGGCTCCTCGGGCCCCAATGCCATAGATAATGCAAATAGGGGATTCAGCAACTGCACCAGAGACAGTACATCGATCATGTACCCACAGAAGAGCAACCAGATAATTCACAAGGCCAGGAATTCAGCAGAGTCCATATACAAAATCTAAGGGGCCCATAAGGTTGCACATTGAGGCTGTCGGTCATGCAGAGAAGCCGTCAAAGTGCATGATCAGGCACAGTTCAGCAATCCACTCCTGCACGGTCGGGGGGACAACAGTGTTCCAGTGGCGAGGGACAATCGTTCGGGCAGCAGCCACAAAGAAACGAAGTAAGTCTTTCTTGACCGAGGCAAGGGAGTCAGGTAAAATCGAAAGAAGAGCTACTTTAGGGGAGGGGTCCAAGGAAGTTCCCATGACTTGATTATAGATGTCAAAGACACGATTTCAGAAAGGTAACAATAACGGGTAGCTCCACCAGATATGAAGGTGTGTACCTTCCGCAGTCAGACAGCGCCAGCAGTGCATGGGCCTATCAGGAAAGATCTTATGCAGGAGGGTCGGACAACGATACCAGCGAGTCAGGATTTTATAGCCTTTTTCCTGAGCCAAGCAAGCAACAGAAAGCTTGTGAGTGAGCAGGAATGAGGTACAGATATCCTCATCAGTACGGGCAAGACCAAGGTCCTTCTCCCAACCGGATATAAAACGGGGGTGGCCACGGAATCTTGAAGCAAGCAACGGACGGTATAGCAAGGAGATGGTATGAGCGGGTGTCCTATCAAGGCAACAGAGAGATTCAAACCAAGAAAAAGGGCGGTGTAGAGTGGCCCGGCCACCCAGTTCATTATAGAACGCACAAAGTCGAAAGTATACTAGCCAAGTGCCAGAAGCATGGGGATGGTCTGCGAGCAGAGTAACCAGGGGTTTGAGGGTCGTCGCCGCGAGAGCCTCAGTCATGGGCGATGGCTCCTTGGTCGACCAACGAAGGAAACGAGAAGAAATGCAGCCGGGTGGAAACGATGGTTTGCTCATTACAGGGGTCATGGGGACCACCGATGAAGACAAAGGGCTTTGACGAGGACGTCCCATGCTTTCAGGTGGGGTGGGAGATTAAAGGGAAGAGATGAGGATGGGGGGCGGTGAGCAGGAGTAAGTCAAGGAATGGAGAAAGGGAGCATCGGTGAGATAAGCGATTCTAAAGAGACCCAACGTTTATGAGCCCCGTTATATTGCCGGTCAAGGACCTGGGAATGAAGCGCAGAGTAATAATATGTCTTTAGATTAGATAGGGCCAGACTCCCAGCATCTTTAGCGCAAACCAAGATGCCGTAGGCCAGTATTGTTGGCCTACAAGCCCAAATGAAGCGGAGCAATGCAGAACGCAAGTGACCAAAGAAAGTAGCGGGTAAGGCGAGGGGAAGGGTTTGAGAAAGTGGGGGGATATCCATTTTAAAGAGCGCAACTCTACCCAACCAGGAATGTCTAAGAGAAGCCCATTGTTGGAGACGAGAGACTGTGGACTGGAGAAGCGGGACGAAATTCAAGCGATAAAGATCAGCCTGTTCTGGGGATAAGAATATGCAAAGATATTTAATGGCAGTAGATTGCCATTTGAAGTGAAAACTGTCCCGGAGGTGGTTAACTTCTGCTGAGGGAAGGGAGATATTTAAAGCCTCAGTCTTATGTAAATTGACTTTAAATTTGCTGACAGATCCAAACCTACGGAATTCTTCTAACAAAGAGGGAAATTTGATACAGTGATTGGATAGATAGAGTAGGACATCGTCCACACACAACCCAATTTTATAGTGATGCTCCTGGATACAAATCCCCTGTATGGTATGATTCTGTTGGATGGCCTCCTCAAGATGTTCCATCGCCAATACATACAAATGTGGAGACAGCGGACAACCCTGTCTATTACCATTTTGTATAGGGAAGGAGGGGGATAGGGAGCCATTAACCCACACACAGGCCATGGGGCAGTTGTATAGGGCCATCATTTTATCCACAAATGATTTTGGCAGGCCAATTTGTGCTATTGTGAGAGCAAGAAAGTTCCAGCTGAGGCGATCAAATGCCTGCTCCGCGTCTACGGACAGGAGGCATAGAGTGCAGCCAGAAGATTTGGCAAAACGCAAAAGCGTCTTGATTGTGTTGTCTCTAGCTACACGAAAAAGGGACAAACCCCACCTGATCCATATGGACAAGGGATGGGACATGTTGACTTAAGCGGTTTGCAAGGAGTTTTGCGTATAGTTTGAGGTCCACGTTGATAAGGGAAATTGGTCGATAATTGGAGCAGAGAGGGAGATCTTTATCAGCCTTGGGAATTATGGTTATATGGGCTTCGTGGGACTGCATAGTAAATGTGTAGTCAGCGTATATAGAGTCAAAGGTAGATTGAAGAAGGGGGGGTCAGCAAGTCCTGAAAATGCTAATAGAAGGCACCAGTAAAGCCATCCGGACCCAGACTCTTTCCAGAAGGAAGTCCTGTAATGGCGCCAGAAACCTCCTCTCAAGAGAAGGGGTCCCCAATAAGGGCCGCAATGTCACCAATGTGGATTTTAATGATCGATCATTAGCAATACTAACTAACCAAATTTCGCCGTTCGAGAGAACGGATTCGTTTGGGCATGTGCAGTGTTAAAGTTGCAATGTTTTTCCGTATGAAAACACCACTAATCCATCGATTTTCGTACGATTCGAAAAAAAGTTTTCTAGCCTGACCAAAGAAATTCGGCCAGTTGTACACTAATTGTGATTGTTGACTTCCCATCAACTGTCCGATTATCGTACGAAAAACATTTCGTTCGGAAATTGAACGATTATCGCAAGGTGTTTGGGCACCTTTAGTTTCAAACAGGAGAACAGACATTTAAGGTACACAGATTACAACAATACATCTTTTTTCCAAATACAAAATGTATTAACAATATATAAAACACATAGGCTTCAACATTCTCATGTGCAAATATTGTAATGCTCCATCATATACATTGACAACAGACTCGGAGAGTAATTATCTCCTGCCATCACCCATTGGTTTCATATTTTCCTATTTATAGCATGTTACAAAAGATCACATAGTTTCCTTTTTGTTTTGTAGTTTTAACCAATTGGGTAATCAGTGAGAATGTCTCAACATGTTTCATGGATGTTTGTCTTGCCTCTTCAGGAGTTTACAGTGGCAGTAAGAATGAAGTCTTGTTACTGTAAAACCGAACTGCAGACCTCAGGAGCGAACTCAGGAACACAGTGCCGGGGGTCTGCGATCTGATGTGGAGAGGGGGTGGGCCCTGCATCTCCACACATATACAGTAGATCCAGGGGTGACTAAGGTATTTTGTACACAGAGTAAAACTCAAAGGTTATGAGTGGCAAAAAAGTTATCATGGAAATGCATATTGGGTGTTAATCTACTGATACCATATTAGTATACCTATGATGAAGAAGCTGGGTTTAAACCTGCCAACACTCCTTGCAGAAAACTCTTATATTGATTGAATCTGGTCAAGCAATATCCAAATAGTCACTCTGCAGAACATATAATAGCATATCACCGTGGATCAAGTCTTCTGCTTGTGTTTCTGTGCTCCTTGCCCCTGAGGTCTGCAGGTCAGTTTTACAGTCACAAACTCAATTTTTAATGCTTTAGTAAACTCCTGAAGAAGCAGAGCATATACAGTATATTAAAATATTAAGATATTCTCACTGCCTTCCCAATTGGTTAAAACTGCAAATTAAAAGGAAACTTTGGGGGTTATTCACAAAGCTGCCGAAGGCAGCCAAGTGAATAACCCAGCCGAAGTGAAGTGAGCTGAACGACGTTCGGCTATTCAGTACGGCTGATTTCAGCCATACATTGGCTGCCTTCGGTCAGCCGAACATGCTCTGCATGTTCCGCTGAGCCGAACTGCAGAGGGACTGCGACTCAGCCGATCCAACATCTGAATCGGCTGAGCCGGAGCTCCGGCAGCTCATTCGCAGGTCATTATTCTTATAGGGCCCGAACGGCAGTGAGTGAATATCCGAATGCTGCCGAGCAGCATTCGGCTCGGCTATTCTGTTGGGCACCTCGGTGGTACCGAGCAGAATGGAAAATAAGTTAGAAGAATGAAAAAAAAAACACTGACAGCTAACTCCGCCCAAATCTATTGGCCGACACCTGCCAGAGTCTTCTAGCAGGTCCTGGCCAATGAATAACAACTCCGCCCAGTTGTTATTGTTTAATGACAGATCAGCATCCCCAGGTCATTTGGGGATGCTGATCTCACATTACAACTGGCCGGAGCCAGTCGTAAAATCATGGCTGGCTCCGCCTAGCTGTCATGTGCGAGGCGAAGGGCAGGCCTGTCTCCCCGCTTCGACTGTCACTTCGACTCAGTCGAGCCGAAGCACATGCCTTTGGCTCGGCTGAGTCGCTCGACCACCTTGGCTTCTGTATGGGCGATTGTGATTAGTCCGTACAGCAGCCCTTCGGTTTGACTGAACCAAGAGGCTCCGGCGGCCTAAGATAGCCGAAGGATCAGCCGAAGCTACTGCTGGATCCTTCAGCTCTTTAGTGAATAACCCACTTTGTGATTCTTTGTAACATGGTATAAATAGGGAAATATGAAACCAATGAGTGATGGTAGGGGATAATTACTATGAGTCTTTTTTTTAATGTAATTGATGATGGAGTGTTACAATATTGGCACGAGAGAATGTAGAAGCCTATGTATTTTATATATTGTGAGTACATTTTGTATTTGGAAATCAGATATATTGTTGTAATCTGGGTATCTTAAAAGTCTGTTCTGTTCGAAACTAAAAGAATGGTAGATGTTTGTTATGCTTAAAAGCCAGCTATAGCAGAAAATATTCTGGCAACTTTGTGGTCCTTAGCCCAGTGTAAGGTCAAACTAGGCGGACTTGGAACTTACACAGGGCTTGCTTTACTTGCCTTTGGCAGGCAAATAGAAGTAAGTATGAGAAGGGCGGAGGAAGCAAATTAAGTGACCTTGAAAGACCAAGATAAATCACAACATGCGGATAAAAAATATAAAGGCTGGATTCACACTTCTGTGATCCTTTGCAGTGTAATAAGTCAGCCAAGTCATTCTAATTATAACCAATCTGAAAAGCGCACAAAATTACTTTTTTTTTTTGTACCACAATGCATGTTAGGAGCGTTGTAATGCACTTCTGCGTGTGTTGCCCTCTACTGTACAGTGCATAAGGATGTCTTTCACAATGAATGGTAATGCACAACACATAAAGCAGATCATTGCCATGCACTGCTTTGATGAGCAGTAACTGCAATGAATTGAATTTTGCATAACAGACTATAGTATACTATTCAAAGGTATGCTATCCACAATCCCTAACCTGAGCTTCTGTTCAACAAAGTAGTACATATTTAAGATCATAAAATAAAATGTGTTCGGTCATTTTCCAGGGACATTGCCTAAGGCTTCCTCCTCTAGTTGCATTCTTAACTGACAGCTATTTCAATACAGCTGAGGAATGATACCGATCCTGCACAAGTCAGGTGACTGTTATCTTTCGATCACCCATTGACCCTCTGAATAGTTGGTGAAAATAGCAATTACTGTAATGTTTCTTCAGGCAAATTACAAAGCTAAAAACAGACAAAGGATATCCTATTTCTACTGTTGGTTTTTAAGCAGGCCAAACCATGGTGGATCGGACTGCTCAAAATGTTTATATACCCAAGGTTCCTATAGACGTTTGCCCAATCCAGCCTTTTCGACAGCTGGATTTAGGATTGTTCATATGTTTGAAGGCACCTCCATGACCCTGATGCTCCCTGGCTGAACCTGCCCAGGTAAAAATGATGGGCCACAATGAATTTTCCCAGCCAGTCGCTGTTTCTCCTAAAACAGGTCTGCAATCTAATCTTTGTCAGTCACTTTATCAATGATTGGCCAAACTGCAACAAATTTGACCATCCAGTGTGATGGCTAAAGCTGACAGATGTTGGAATATCAGACACTTGCTGAAAATAATATCATACCTTGCCTAAAGTGTTGTGTGTTATCATGGATCCATGGTAATATGATAAATGGAATAATCCAAATAAGCATGCTAATTTTCTTTATTTTTGCATGAATGCTTTTGGATAATGTCCAGAGGTGGATCCTCTGGGCACCTACACAATTGTTTAGACAGAATTTCACATTTCTATATTGTGTCCACCCCCACCTGGAACTCTACGTCATCATGGTTGTTTATCTTGTTGCAATTTCCCTTTTGTTCATGTATATCGTTGCTATTTCCCTTTTGTTCATGTATATCATATAATGTTAACAAATTGTGCAGTGCTGTACAGAGTATATAGACCTATTCACATCATGCCATGCCTCATAAGAGTTTACAATCTACCACAGACATGGAGTCTTACACCTGGGTGTATGCTGATTAAACTACCAGTAGTAGATCATGAAAAGAAACTAGAACATTTTTAGAAAACCCACATAAACATGGGCAGAGCATATGAACACCTGGGCCTAAACTCTCTCCTCTACTTGTCAATGTACTGTATGTGAATTATTGTGTGAGCATTGTATTTTTTTTTAGGTTAAAATTTTGTATGAAGATAAATACAAAATAATCTGCTACTTAGTGTAAATGAAGGGCATGTTTAATGCCAAATGTAATTAGGTGGTAGTCATAGGTGGCCAAACAAAGATGTTGCACAGCGTACTCCAGAATTACAACTACATTCACATACAGACCCCTTCCTTGATTGATGACACCACTGCCTAGTCCAGTCAGTCAGATTCTTTGGGTTGGGAAACTGCAGTTACCCAGATTGGAGGCATATCTGCAGAAGACCGCTATTTTACTTATATTGAAAATTAGGAATAGATCCAGGTACAGGAGTTTAATGTTTAGGACAGGCAAGGCAAATATTCTTAAAAAAATAAATAAAATTGTACATGCAGTATATGTAAATAAAACCCAACCAACCCCTACCCTCTCCATCCTATAGAAAATCCTGTTTTTTCTCCATTGGACCTAGGGATGAAGCTATGCTTTTTGTTTGGTGACGGAGCCTGTCACATGATTCTTTGTTAGGTATCAATTGTAGCATAAAGGGCACAGTACCACTTTCCTCTACAATAAGCAGGGAATGGAACATCAGAATGTACTCCCTGCATAGCTGTGATCGCCATGACATAACCCACAGCCACTGGGTGGGCCATCAGAACTGGTTCACCTCTGTAGACCAGTCACATATGCAGCAGGGGCAGCTTTGTGTACAGCCTTCCTTGCTTAGGCTCTGAAAATGTTTTTAACCGTGTTCTCTTCTGCACTTGTAACCCATTCTAGGTTTATTCAGCCTCTCCAACTTGGTCATCAGAACCAATTGCAAAACAGAGGCAAGATTTAGAATAACATAAATATCACTCTGTAAATTATTTGTTTGTCGTTTTGACTTTATATTAAAGAGAACCTGTCTCCAGGAGCAATTGGACATGCAACAGTTCACGAACTTGATACAATTGATAAAATTGCATGTTTTGCCAAGTTTCCTAATACCCAAATATTAGTTTGGTACAAAATTGAATCTGGACCCGGCCAAAAACTATTAAGTTCTCCAACTACATGCTACTTGTTTGCAGAAAGCTGCAAATGTGTTAGAGGTTTAAACAAAAAAGTAGGACATTATGTTGTGCTGCTGTGTGTAAATTACAGCATGAAGTTAGAGTCTGCCCCACAACACCATGATTAGGCTTTATCTAAGCATATTTATATATGTACACACACACACACACACACTGTAGATATAGAATTGCAAACACTGTGTCCTTATAATTCCACTCCACCCACAAATAACTTTATCACTGTGAGAAAGGTATGTGAAGAGCAGCGTCTGGTTTACATAACTCATGAACCACAGAGATACAAACAGTGACACAGCAGTTTGTTAGCTTGGGCAGCCATTTATAGGAATACTTCTTATCATACATGTTCAGTATTCATGTTAGTAAATTTTAACATTTTGCTTTTTGGAGTATTTTAACCTCACTCATTTTACAATGTTTAAAGTAAACATACCACAACTATGGGCAGCTCATACCACGCAAATAATGAAAAAATGCCTAAAGTAGAACTGAAGCGGAAAAATGTTTTTGTTTAGTTTTGGAAAACGTAAGGGAGGGTTACAACCCCTATCTCAGCTTTTTTGTTTTTGCCACGCTATTCAAAAGTAAGAAAAATGTTTTGGCTTCAATTGCATTTTAAATATATGATATTTTCAGTTAAAACCACATGTTAAAACATTTAGTTCTGTAGCCCCTATATAAATAAATATATATATATATGTGTCTACATATATATATGAGATCGACATTCTACCTGTAAATAGTTAACTGCCTTTGTGCATCCTGTGAGGCGGAGGCTTGTGGGAGTTGTAGTGCAGAGCAGGTAACGGATAATGCTGCGTGATATCTTTTGGACTGCTACTCCCAGTAGGATGTGTTTGAGAGGGGAGGGGGACTTTGGGCTGTGGCTGCTGAGCGCGCTCAGTCCGGGAGATCCCAGCCAAGAGGAAAGATCTGTGTGATCCTGTCTGGCGATTTGTATAGTGACTGACAGAGCTATGTGGCTGATGCAGTGGGGCTCACAGACTCTGTGGGGACTATTAGACAAGAGCCTGTATCCTGTGTGCAGTACTGGGAGGTACCCAGACGAACGCTTCAGCGGGACCCAGTGATGCATCTGGAGTGGGGATATTGCGGCCTGGACGGGAGCTGGACTGTGTCGACTGAGACAGCTGCCCAGTGTCCTGGACAAATGGAGACCTTCCTCAAGGGATCCTAGATGACTTCAGTATCCTCAATGGATTCAGCTTGAGAGAAAGGGGATGCCCGTCTCTCGCTGACAGACATCATCTTCTCTTATTGATCTTGGGAGTGGTGAGAGGCCTTTGGCCATTTGTGATGCTTTATCATTCATACCCACAACACAGACTGGACCCCAACATTGGCTAGCCTAGAATAGTGCTACTGGCCAGTAGTGTAAAGTGTCAGAGACTATCTTAAAGAGAGACATTCGTATTACTGTACTCAGATTTAAGGTAACATCTCAGGTGACTGAACATTACACATTTCAGGTCATAGATAGCCGCAGCTACTGAGTGTTGGAGTGCCTTTGCACATTGCTGAGAGTCAACCAATTTAGTTGATGTGGTTGTTGTCATTTCACGATATATCTACTTTAATTGATGATTAAATCTGTTATAAAACTCTCTAAGGTGTGTTGGTGTGCTGTGGATCTGATTTGGGCGGTACATTTGGCTTGGGGGACAGAAATACCTGGGTTACTTTGGCAGCTCCTTCAGGGTTAGCGCTACAGTTCATTTAACGATATATAGACCGTTGAAAAGATATGTGAACCTTGGCTTTTAATTTAAAAGTCAAGGTTTACTCTGACTTCCTACCCCGGAAGTGAAGTCACTGATTTCCTGCACACAAAGAATAGAGAAAAGACCAGAGAGATCTGCCCTCCAGCACACACAACTTTTTCCCCTTTATCTATGACACTAGTGAGATCCCCACTTTAGTATGCTTAGCTCACTTGCTTGTATCCATGACATCAGTAAGATAATTTGCCCCTTTTACCTTCTCCTAACTCATTTATCACTGTATCTCTGGCAGCGCATGTGTTATTCATTCTTCTATAATAGCACAGTGCCTAAATTTCTCTCTTACAGTCCAGTACCTTAAACTTGTCTATTATATAGTTTCTCTTACCTCTGTATAATATTCAGTCTGTAGTGCATGCAGAATGTCATGTCTTTTGGTATAACCTGTAGTCAGAATTCCATGTAATGCCCAATGCCTATCTATACTACACACAATGGTATAAGCTATTTTATATTGCAAGCAGTGTCACATACATCTGTGTTACATGCAGTCCCCCATGCCTCTGTAATACATACAATGTCTTGGTGTTACATGCAATACCTCATGCCCCTCTGTTACAAGCACTGTTTATGCCTCTGTTTTATGCTCATCTAGTGCTTCTCTATTACATGTAGTGCATCATTTCACTATGCTTTACACACAGTGTCCATGCCTTACTCTATAACATGCAATACGTACCACTCTATATTATACCTAGTCTGTATTAAAAACAGAGCCTTTTGTTTTTGTGTCACAATGTCTTGTACTTCTCCACATTGCTTGTAGTGCCACATGCCTCACATGTACTGATTAATGCCTTTGTATTGCCTCTCTATTGCACACAGGGATTACACTCAGTACCCTGTGCCTCTCTGTTACAGCAGTGCATTGTACCTCTGTATTACTTACAGCGCTTATGGTATCTCTAATACCTGCAGTGCCTCATGCCTCTCTGTCAAATGCAGTTCCTTGTCTCTAAACTGTGCTTCATGCCTTTAAGCTAAACAAAGAACTAGTTAATGCTTCTCAGTATGACATGCAACACCTCATGCCTATCTATCTTATGCACAGTCCATCATGACCCTTTTCATGTAAAGCCTTTCTTTTAAAAGCTGTGTTCCCTGTGTGTCTATGCCATGCAGAAATATGCAAAGGATGTCACCAGCACACCAAGCTGTTGTGTACATTTTAATGACAAATTATGTAATTCAATAGCAAGTACTTTCGGGGCCTCGCAGGGTCCCCATCATCAGGCTCAGAATGACACAATGTGCAACCATGACCCACATATATAGACATACAACCAGTGAAGAAACAGACCAAATCCCACCCCTATAGAATAACCAGTAACAATTCTCCCGCCACAAAAGATTAAAAAATTAACTTACGTAACACTGACATGTCGAAGACTGGCACGCTCCACTCCACTGTCACGGCTGTTAGCACTCTGATCGGTTGCTAGGGATACCCGAGGCTGAGGAGGACATAGGACACGCCCCCGGTCCACCAGCGCAAGCACCATGTGGAACGCACGAACGTCCATGTCTGTAACTCAGTTTGTCTGGGTGGGGCCGAATGGCTCGCTCACTCACGCGTGCGCATAGTGAACAAGGGGACTGTGTTTATCAAGTGGTCAAAATTGGTGGATTTTACCACCTTGTGATTGCTCTGGTTTTCTTTCATTAATTTTGCCTATTGTAATGCTTTTACAATATATTGTATCATGGTACAATGCATTTTCTAAGTCACATGGTTTGGTCGACCAATGGCACTGCACCATCCTGGAGCCGCTGGAGCCTGCATCTGATGGTTACCACGGTCGCCTTGTTCACTATGCTCATGCGTGAGTGAGCGGTTCGGCCCCACCCAGACTGAGTTACAGACATCGACGTCCGTGCGTTCCACACGGTGCTTGCGCTGGTGGACCGGCGGCGTGTCCTACGTCCTCCTTGGGCTTCGAAAACTTGCTTATGGATAGGCAGCTGTCTGTGTAGTTGTCATTCTCAGATCTATGTCCCCATATATGCTCTATCATTGCACCACTGTTTCAAACAAGTCTCAGAGATTCAGTTGATGATCATTAGATATCAGATAAAATGATTATACTGTTTTATAAGCAAGTGAGTTTTCAGGTGTTAATTAAAAGTCTTTGTTAGAAGCCCTGATTTTTAGCCAGTGGCACATTGACAGGTCTGTTAATAACGTGTATTTTTCTTCTGACAAGCTGGTGCCAGAAGTGTCTGCAGTGTGCCTCCTCCACTCCTCTTCATGGTCTAAACATGGACGGTCACACAATGTGATCGCTCATATTTAGGGATTTAGCAGAGGGCATAACGATGGCATGCAAATATACCAACCTATCTTATACATTGCCAACTGAAAATGTCTAATTCAACAAGGCCCTTCTGATTGTGGTTTAGTAATGTTCATGATCATTTATGTCTTATATATGATAAGGTTGCTGCTTCTCTGCCTGTCTATGGCTATTAAAGCTAGCTGTTGACATTGGTCTGTCCGATCCAAAGCTAAACCTCAAAGGTGGGAATGGGGCCTAAGGTTTGCCCAATGTGAATAGTGATGTTTCTACAATAATCTTCAAATGGCATTTTTTGCCTGCCACTGTCTAAATTCTTTAGTTATCTTTAAAGGATTATTAAATGTTTTGGTTTAGTTTATTCCCCACACCTAATCACCAAAGTGTTCATAATTTACCATACTTATCTAAAATGCATTTCCATAAGAATCTTAATTGCTTGGCCTGCTTGGAACTGCTCAGCAGCTCTTCACAATTTTCCAATTTTTTTAGACCTCATGGCACGCACGTGTACAGCCCAAACTCAACTAATTTTAATAGGGAAGCCTGTTTGACAAACTATGTATGGACTTTTCATAAACATAACATATTTGCAGTAGGCTACTCTTTTTTTAATCTGTTGTTCATACTAATTTTTCATATACTGTCAAGTCGTCCTATAATTTTGCCTATGATAAGTGATGGCAACAGGAAGCTGTACTCTAAACTTGCACAATTGTTTTGGCTAAGGAAAGTGGGTAGTCACTCCTGTATTCTAGTGAGCAAACACTCCTGGCACCGAATTTGTATTCAGAAAAATCCCTAGCAAGCAATTGACTGATTTTTTTCATCTGAGGGGGTGTCTCCAAAGTAAATCACACTATAATGTGAGATTTTAGTCATTGGTAAAAATCCATATGCCTTCTTCCCACGTGGTGTAGCACAGACCACTATCTTGTTAAAAATGTCCACACCTGATATTAAAGTAGTGTCACAAACCTAGGCAATTTAAACCGCATGCCAAAGTGACCTGTAAGTTTAGAGATAAAGGCAGCTCAAATCATAAGCAAATTTTGACTTTTGCTTTATGGGCTCCTTCACACGTGTGCATGCGTTAATGTCCCTAAGTGGGGTCCCCAGGAGTCTAGTTAGGCATTGCCTTATTGCTGCTTCCAAATTTTTACTGCAGCTCTACGTGAGGGAGGTGGTGGTAACCAATTAGTGCTCCTACCAATGCGAAATCCAAAAATGCAAAAGTAACAGTCAGGCATTCGCCAAACAGACACTGTTGATCCATCTCCAAGACAAAGGTATTGGTGGGGTCTAATTCCTCTTTTTTTAATGACAACAGCCCAGAGAACAATTGTGGACCTAATTTTTTTTACTTTACATCTTTTACATCCACTTTGTCTAATCATTTTTATTGATAATGCATACTTATTTGCAGTTTAACTCTTTTTGCTGCCACAGCTGTTTTTGCACGTTAGGCCTACAAAATGACTTAAACCCCCAGAATTATATATTTCCTGAAAGCAAAGACACTGTAGAATATAATAGTGGCAGTTGCAAATTTTCTTGTTGCATGATATTAGTGTAACTCTTTATCAAACCCAAAATTTCAGCAGTGAACAATACTATGCCCAATTTTTTGGTAAAATATAAAAGATGAGGTTATGCCGAGTAAATAGAAACCCAACATGCTAAACTTAAAAATTGCATGTGTTTGTGCTTGAACAGCTTCTTCCCCAACTTCTCAAGTCAGGGAATGGCAGCTGAGAAGCTGGAAGTGATGCAATCAGTGTCACTTCTGGCTTCATTCAGCGGGGAGGAGATCAGCAAACAGACGTTCGCTCATCTCTCTTTCTGCTTCGCCCCCGACACTCGCGATGCTGGTCCCAGGCCCGCAGGGAAGGCAGTAGAGCCTGAGAAGCAAGGCAGGGATGTCGGACCGTGGGGGGTGTCTGTTTACTGACCCCTGGAAGCAATCTAGCGGTCCTGCTGTTCAGCCACCAGAATTGCTTTGAGTGCAAAAAGCCAATAGTTGGCTTTGCACAGGTAAACAGACTCTGTTCACAGGGGCCTGCTACCAGCGCCATAAGGCATACGGGTTAAGGGAATGCATAGTGTTTTGTCTATATGTTCAGAACTTAGTGTATATCCAGCCAAAACGTTTTTTCTTAGTTTTGGATATGGATTAGAATCCCTGTCTGGTATTTACTGCTATCTGGGGCTCCCTTAGATAGATTTCCCTTTACTTCCTGTATTGCTGACAATGTTTTAAAAGACAGAAAGTAAGGGGAACTCTCCAACAGCTACACAGCCAAAACTAAATAGGATTTTCATTAGTAAATTAGGGGCAAATGGGGGCTAGAACCACCATCAGATTTTTATTTCTGTCTGACTTCCTGTAGCAGATGTCTACTACTTGTCTGATAAAACCACTTTCAGCAGAACAGGAAGTGAGGGACAATCTCCCCTAGCAAAGCTCCTGATAGCAGTAAAAGTCCAACAGGTGTTCTATTCCTTCCTCACTATATCCAAAACTGGAAAATAACGTTTTTGGCTTGATCTACACCTAATCTCCAGAGTCATCATGTTCTATACACAGTGTACTGGACATAAAGACGCTAAGGGACATTCCATCACTGCAGCAGAGGAGGGGACTAGCTGGAGAGTGTGGTGTCACAGCTGTCCAGAACCAAGGATTGGGCTAGTATATTTTTTTTTAACCTAGACACAAACAAGCATTTAAAGTGACATTAAGGGCAAATTCTCCCCCCAATGCTAGTGTAAGGACTTACCTTAAATAATACCTCTTGATCCGATCATCTTCATTCCAGTAGTTTTCAGGAGTCCCTCCAGCGCTGGTGCTGGTCTCTGATCCAGCGCTGACTACTCTCTCTTCCTGGTACTTCCTGTCCCAAGGAGTCTGTGCGGGTGCACGCTGCTGCATTAACTTACATTGTGTGTCTCCTCTTCTCACAGCCGAAGATTTGTACTACGCATGCGGCCGCCCAAGAATCTTCAGATCTTCGGACAGGAGCGCGCGGCGGAGACACAGGTAAGTTTTAACCCTTTTTAACCACTTGCTGTCAGGGGCATTTTCTTACTATTTACACACACATGATAAAATATAAATGTTTGGCTAGAAAACAGCTTCAGACTCCCAACAATGATATATGTTCTGAAAGCAGAGGCCCTGTAGAATAAAAAAATGCTGGTTGCAATTTTTTACGTCGCACGTTTTTTGCGCAAATGTTTATCAAACCAGTATTTTTAGGGAAAAAAAACTAAATTAAAATTTAGTGCACAGAAACATAATATAATACCCAATTTTTTGGTAAAATATGAAAGACGGGGTCATGCCGGGTAAATAGATAGCAAACATGTCAAGCCTTAAAATTGCGTTCGCCCGTGAAGCCGCAAAAAGAGTCAATAAATTTCCCATAGGGAACAATTTAAACGCTTTTACCGCTCATCCGTTTAGTGCTAACAGTGATTGACAGAGCTAGAATTATTGCTCTCACTACGACGTTCGCAGTGATATGTAACGTGTAGCGCAATTGTTGTTTTCGCACGTAGGCGCACCGATGAGTGCTTGCGTGTGTATGTGCGTGCACGTGGGGGGCGGGGGACTTAAACTTTTTTTTACAATTTTTTCTTTTTCTTTTATGTTACTTTCATTTTTATAACTTTTAAAAACAGTTTTTTGTTTTTTTTTTACACTAACCCTATTGCTATTACATAGGCACTAACAAACACCCTATGTAATAGCAGATAGGGTGCGACAGGTCCTCTTTATGGAGACATCAGGGGTCTTTCAGACCCCTAATGTCACCTAGGGACCCCAAAGAAGTTGAGGAAGCAGAGATCTGTTTCCCCAGCTTCATCTCCTGGCTCTAAGAGCCGGAGACTGTGTACAGTGACACCAGAAGTGGTGTAATACACATCACTTTCGGGTCCAGTGATCGAGGAGAGATCAGCGACTGGAAGCCACTGAATCTCTCTCCGATCACTGCGGGGAGACGGGTCAAGCCGCTCCCGCGCGCAAACAATCCGGCGGCTGTTAGCTTGTACATTATGACGCCGGTTCGCTTGTACATTAACAGCCATCGCTGGCTGCTAAAAGCGGTACCAAGAACACGGCTGCAGCAGCAGCCGGGTTCATGTTTTAACCACTTTAACGGGCCGCCGTCTATAGACGCATTGCGGCCCGGAAGTGGTTAAATGATTTTTTGTTTATTTTTGCGTATACCTTCTGCTTGCTAGCAGCAGATATATGCAAAAACATATGAGGCTATAATTATCCTTTAACCCTTGCAATGTGGGGGTAGCCCCAGTGCAAGGGTTAAGATTTTTTAGGTTAGATAGGTGCATGCTCCAGCGGAGTTCCAGCACTGTTCCCCCAGCGGTCCGAGCAGCAGAAAAGTCCCCCAACAGGATGAATTAGTTGGATAAATCGAGGTAAGGGCAGCGGAGCTCACTCACACTCGTCCTGTCTCCTTCACATCCCGGCCACGCCCCCCTAGGTTAGATAGGTTTAATGCACTAAAACACTTTTATGTAAATTAAATAATACATTGTTTATTATGGATGCACCAACAGTTTTAGACCAAAACTGAAACAAAAAAATAATAATAAAAAATTTGTCAGGCTGAAACCAAAATCGAAAATGACTTTTTTCCCCAACCCTTTTAAAATTATTTTTTAATTATTAAATTTTTATTTATTTTTTCTTTACTGTTAGGGGCTTTGGGGAAATATCAGAGGTCTAAACAGACGCCTGATATTTACCTTTTAAAATAGAAAAGGAGATTGAGGACACAGAGTCCTAAATGCCATTTTCTTCAGCCCCTGTTATGAATGAACAGGAAGCCTTCTATTCCGATTACACTGGGAGATGGAAACCGCAATATACAAGTGAAACTCGAAAAATTAGAATATCGTGCAAAAGTTCATTTATTTCACTAATGCAACTTAGCCGTCTACCAGGAGATTTTGGAGCACTTCATGCTTTCTTCCGCAGACGAGCTCTATGGGGATGCTGACTTCATTTTCCAGCAGGACTTGGCACCTGCCCACACTGCCAAAAAATTTCTGAGATTGTGGATCTGGGTTTTCATGAGCTGTAAGCCATAATCATCACAATTATGACAAATCACGGCTTGAACTATCTTGCTTTGCATGTAATGAGTCTATCTCATATATTAGTTTCACCTTTTAAGTTGCATTAGTGAAATAAATTAACTTTTGCACGATATTCTAATTTTTCGAGTTTCACCTGTACATTTGTGCCGCTTTGTTCCTGTTAATCTTTTAATAATTGAATTCCCCTATTACCTTGTTTAGAGGGATCCTTCTTTCATTTACTGTACATTCCTTTTTGGATACTGTAAATCTTTTATCTATTTCATTTCCTAATTAACCAGTGTAGAGGAAATCTGCTTCTTTATTATACTTCTGTGTCACTTATTCATCTCAAAATGAAGCATTGTAAATTTGTTGGAAAACCCAAGATAAGAGTTACTAGGAAAAAATGAACAAGACTATAGCATTTAATAATAAACACAAGTACAATAAAACTGCTCCTAGGTCTCGAATTTTAAGGTTAACCTTTATAAATCCGCTGCAATGGCCATCTCCCTGCCTGAAAGGATAACCGCTCTGCTCAAGGCCCGATTCCAGTTCCACTGGGCCTCAACCCACATTAAATACCTGGGGACCATACTTATACCTGATCCAACCCACTTATTTGACACGAACTATGCACCTCTGCTCCTCCACATTAGCCAAGAGTTGACACGCTGAATGGACTGTTCTTGACGTGGTTCGGCAGGTGTAATTCGATTAAGATGACCATCCTCCCGAAATTGTTATACCTTATGCAAGCCTTGCCCATTCGAATACCACTGAGATTCTTCCTCAAACTGCGGCGTCTGTTCGGCATGTTTATATGGGCAGGTCATCCACCCAGGTTAGGACACCGTATTCTTTCACTGCCTAAAAATAGCGGTGGTGTTGGTTTCCCCGACATTCTCATGTATTACCTGGCGATTCATCTGGCGCGGATAGTAGACTGGATATGCCACCAGGAGAGCAAACAATGGGTGAAAATGGAAACGGGGGAATACAAACTGCCGATAGAGGGTCTGCCGTGGATCACAGCACCACTCCGCCCGGCTCCGATATCCCACCCCACGATCGGGGCGACCTTGCGGAGGGCCAGAGAGACATTTAGGGTGACTTCCATATCCCCATTCCCGTCCCCCTTAACTGGGTGCTGGGTGGCCCTGACTTTGGGCCTGGTATGGAAGACGCGCGATTTAGGGACTCCTCGCAGTCAATAAATTCCGCCTGTTGGATTTTTCTTGTGATGGGGTCTGGATCTCCCAATCCTCCATATGTGTGATGACGACCCCCTCCCCCCCTGCCTGCCTGGACAGCAATGCAAATCTGGCACTTCCTGCAGGCAATTCCTCACTCGGCCCACCCCAATCAAGACCTCACACCGTTTGAGACCTTGTGTAGGCAGGGACAACCGGTGAGACACGTCATTGCCTCCATACATGATATGCTCGCCACCAAGCCCCCCGCCCCACCCCAGGACTACTGGCCCCCCTACTTGCGGAAATGGGAGACTGAGTTGGGTCAGGTATTCACAGATGAACAGCGGGGTAAAATCTTGTCACTCGTCCACAAGGCCTCCATTGCTAACCAGTTTCAGGAACAGGGGTATAAGATCTTATCTAGATGGTACAGAGTCCCTGCACTCCTTCACAAGTTTAACCCCCACTGGAGCCCATATTGGAGATGTGATACAGGGCAAGGAACGATGGCCCATATTTTCTGGTACTGCCCCAAGATAAGACCCTTCTGGGATGCAGTTAGGGACACTCTGAAACAGCTCACTATGGACGACCTGGGTGGTCACCCTGTGACATACCTTCTGCACATGACTGATCACTCTGTGACCAAGTACAAACGATCTCTCACCATTCACTTACTCTCTGCCGCCAAGGCTTGTATCCCATTACTGTGGAGACAACATACTCTCCCAACCCTGCGCTTGTGGTTCGCGAAAATTAATGACATCTACCGTATGGAAGACCTTACAGCGACTGTGCACAACTCCGAGGAACGTTTCTGCTCTACATGGGGAGCCTGGGTACACTTCAGATACTCGGACTCCTACAAGCAGACATGTCAGATCAGGCTGCGGGACCAGTAGTCTGACCCCTGGGAGGGACGGGACCTTTACCTATGTACCTATATTTATGACTTTGCTTATTCTCCTTTTCCCTTTTCTTTTTACTCCCACCGGGAATGGTGTAGACCAGGGCTCAAAATTCCAGGTCCTGAGCTACTAGCCAGGCCTTAAAAGTTACTCGCCACCAGTTGCCTTGCCTGACCCCACTCCATCCTATCCTTCTTGTGCACAGATGTACCAAGTGTACCTGGGAACAAACTAATAATTCTCTTGCTGGACCAATACCGGGCATAGCACAAACACACACACAACACGCACAGCACAACATGCAGCGCATTACACATATGCACAGCACAACACGCAGGGCATGCACGCACCACAACACACAGGGCATACGCGCAGCACAACATGCAGGGCATACACGCAGCACTACACGCAGGGCATACACGCAGGGCATACACGCAGCACTACACGCAGGGCATACCAGCAGCATTACACGCAGGGCACACCAGCAGCATTGCACGCAGGGCACACCAGCAGCATTACACGCAGGGCATACCAGCAGCATTGCACGCCGGGCACACCAGCAGCATTATACGCAGGGCATGGCATACCAGCAGCATTACACGCAGGGCATACCAGCAGCATTACATGCAGGGCATACCAGCAGCATTACACGCAGGGCATACCAGCAGCATTACACAAACACATTTGCTCATATTAATCAATACATTTGTGTGTGCAAAGTGTATAGATCCTGTGGCACAGTAGTGGTTAATCACTGTTCAAACTTCTGCAGAGTTTACTCACAGTTACACAGAAAGATCTGGTTTCAGAGCCACGGCCGGCCGGGTTGCCCTCGGAACACTGACGCTGACACTCTCTGGGAAAAAAAACTTGCACTGAGCATGTGCAGGCAGCCAGGACACTTCCCCTAGTCAGCTCTGCGCTCTGAGGAGGAGCTGCTGATCCGATGATCTATGGCTGGACGAGCAGCCGCTTCTGTCCATGACAGTGCCAGACTCAATAGCTCCATTTCCACTCGCCCCCACGCAATTTTCACTCGCAATTTGCAAGGGGGCGAGTAGAAATTTTGAGCCCTGGTGTAGACCATTCTCCTTATTACTGGAAAACAATATTAAAGGGTCATACGTAACCGTACCTGAGTCTATCCTATCACTCTGAGGCAGGTGGATTGGAGATGCACTTCCCCACCACGATAGAGTACTGTGGTGTACACCAGTTTTCGTAGAGTGGTCTCTATGAGGTGGGGGCCGCTGTTGTTGTTCTAAAAATGTACAGGGAACGAAGACCCTAGGACGAGCTCAAATGTTCTCATGCTCTGTCTGACATATGTGTCTCTAGTAATGCGATATGTTCTACAGTATATATCTCATCCTTGATTTGGATGCACATGCGATGTTTCATATGTATTGCAATGTTATATGTTGGGCGGCTGCCCTCTTTTGTCACGTGACTTATTATTATGTGCGGTTATCGAATAAATAATTTTTTTTTTAAACTGCTTCTAGGTAAAGCTGGGTGTACATGGTTAGAATTTCATTTGAAAAATATAACTTTTTGGAATATATCTAAAGGGGTCAAATTGATGATCATTTTACCTTAGTGTTGAAAAAACATTGAAGGAGCAAACAAAATTCGAACAGTCAATGTGTTTTTTTTCGTTCAGGAACCTCCATTCCCTTACAAAGTCAGATGTTAAAATCAAGCAAAATTTCGAATGTCATACAGCAAGGCTTTGATGGCGTTATCGAAAGCTCTGATGAGATTTTTGCGTATAAACATTCCTACAAAAATCTACCAGTGTATACTCAGCTTAAAGCCCATTTCCACCTTTGCTGAGGTATTTTTAAAAAAGTATTCCAACAATCTACACTTAGTGCACATGAAGCAGGCATATGCAGTTGCTGTATATGAACACAGAAACCTACCTTTTTTGTTAGCGTTCATCTTCAAATTATCATGGAAATGGCTGCCAAGCAATCTGTGTATATAAGAACTGAGCTCTCTCTGAGCTCTCCACCCCCCAATGCATTAGTATTCATAGTGGCAACCCATCTGGACAATGGATTGTGTGCAAAGGCAGAGCTGCTGTTTAGAATCACAGGGAAGAGGGCAGCTGTTTACAGCTTGCTTTACAATCTGACCCCATGTCAGACGGAGTTTCCTCTGGGGAAAATCTTTAATTTGTAGGATTCAGGCCTATTAAAAAGTTCATTAAAAAGATTAAGAAAGCCTGCAATGTGAGGCATGAAAATGTGCACACATATACATCACCACTGCACCTCTACATTACCACAATAAATGCTAATCACTTACAAAGTTGGAAATGGGCTTTGTAACGGGTGAACTGACTTTAACAAACCATGTTTTGTAGAGATATAATGAGAGACCTTGGAAAGTGGGATTTTCAAAAGCCTCAGTCCAATAACACACCAGCGTGACACATTATAGTAATTTCAAAGTAAAACAGACAACTGGATAAAAAACTAAAAATCCCCCATTTGTTTCTTAACCAAGCTTTAAAATGTGCACTTTATCCGGAAAGGTCACTAATTCCCAAAACTGTGTTCCAAGACATGCTCAACAAGACAACCTTTCAGCCATGATGTCCCTTGAAGTCTTTTGAAATGCAATTTTACTATAAAGCATTCTTTTGTTTCCTACCACACTGATGTGCATCCTTTTTTTCATGATAATAATCTCTTAATGAATTATTGCCTGTGCTACACAAAGACATTGTTTTCAACTTAACCTGCAGCTTGACCACTCATCCCGCTACTGCAATGCCAATTATATTAAAATGGAACATGACATTTGTGTGGTTGAAGCATATGTTTTATTCCAGCTTCCCTTCATTTGACATCATAAAGTAAATTCTAATTGAACAGTACTGATACTGCCTAAATGTCAATTACTCATATCGCTAACAATACCAGCTTCCTGTTCAGTCATTTGTCAAACATTCTGGAATATGACTGGCGATTAATAATTACAATGTTTGTGGATTTTGATATATTTAAACAATGAGCCCTGATTGGTTTCCCAAATGTTTCCTCTGGGTGGAGATGCATTATAATTTTGCTAGGTAACCGGAATAAAGGTTCTATCAATTAGCTATTTATAGGTGTTAGCAAGAAGTGTCTCATTAATTTATGCTCTGCAGTTTGGGCTCTAGTTTGAGTTACACCTAACTGTGAAGCTCTTTCAAAGACTGATTCATACAGGCAGTATATGTAAATTGAACAAAGGAGCAAGCTACAGCACTTGGAGATAGAAGTATATTTTTACCATGCTGAAATTGTCTAACTTGAAATGGAATATACAGATTATGTGTAGGAATCACAATGATTTATGTAGATAGGGACAACTATATCTGTTCATTACATATGCTGGCTGTGATTCCTGCTTTGTAGGGCTTCAGAGTCGCAGTGGGATACTGCTCCTCATTAAAAGAGAACTATGGGGTAACCTTTTTATCCCTGAAGTTCTTTTTAGGGTGACGAGAGGACATATACTAACCTCCTGCGGTAACCCAAAGCTCAGTATATAGCGGGTCGAGATCCAGCTGGCTGATTGACAGTGAGCTCTGCCTATCTAGAGGCAGAGCCAGCTGTGCCCACCTCTCCCCCTGTCCGTTCCTCCAGTCAGCGCTGGAGGATGGGAGAGGGGAATCCATGCTGGGAGCAATGACTGCAGTCACCGCTCTCTGCAGGGAGATGATCGGGAAGTGAGCGAGTGACGGTATGTGTTCACTCACTTCCCGATCTAGAGTCGACATATGACAGTTTCAATGTCACATGTCGGCTCGAACTATGAGGATGAGTGGAAATCACTCACCTCATAGTTCTCCTTTAAGTCTATGGGCATTCTTGCCAAACGCTGCATTTCCTATTTAAAGGTCAAATGCAAGCATTTGAATGGCAATCGCAGCATTCAACAAGAAAAGGCTGTTTTGGTCCAGTTTTGTGTGCCGCTAAAATGCACCTCAAAAGAACATGTTGCTTCTAAAGAAATGCAATACAAGGCAAAAGAAGTCAAGTGCATCCTCTAAACTGCCATGTATACTGTATTGTTCTGAAACTGTATTGTACTGTAAATTGTATTGTAACTGTACTGTCTCCACTATTTTGTAAAGCGCTGAGCAAATTGTTGGCGCTATATAAATCCTGTATAATAATAATAATGTACCAAAGGCACTTTCTAATCCTGAATGGCTACCCTCAAATTCTGCAACACCAGTCACCCCCCCCCCCCCCATTTTGGCCGCCTGAACTGACCTTGGCCTGCATACTGACCACATCTCTGCCTGCCGCCTGAACTGACCTTGGCCGCCTGAACTGACCCTGGCCTGCATACTGACCACATCTCTGCCTGCCGCCTGAACTGACCTTGGCCGCCTGAACTGACCTTGGCCTGCATACTGACCAAAGCTCTGCTTGCCGCCTGAACTGACGGCCTGCATGCTGACCACGTCTCTGCCTGCCGCCTGAACTGACCTTGGCCTGAATACTGACCATGTCTCTGCTTGCCTCCTGAACTGACCTTGGCCTGCATACTGACCACGTCTCTGCCTGCCGCCTGAACTGACCTTGGCCTTCATACTGACCACGTCTATGCTTGCCACCTGAACTTGGCCTGCATGCTGACCACGTCTCTGCCTGCTGCCTGTACTGACCTTGGCCTGCATTCTGACTGTGTCTCTGTCTGCTACCTGAACTGACCTTGGCCTGCATGCTGACCACGTCTCTGCCTGCTACCTGAACTGACCTTGGCCTGCATGCTGCCACATCTCTGCCTGCTACCTGAACTGACCTAGGGCCGTTTGTCAACCACATTTCTGCCTGCCGTCTGCAGTGACCCATCTGCATTTTCAACTGACAACATTCCAACCAAGACACCAGTCCCAGCCATTCTCTGAAGACAGCTGCACTCCTGGAACCACAGGAATTGTTTTGTTTATCTTTTGTCCATCTTTCTATACCTCCTGCCCACTAAACATAGCATTGTGTATAATTCCTGGGGTTAGCCAAGTAGCAGTAGGCCTGCTTGGTTTGAGGGAATGGGGTCGCATATCTGTTATCCCCATACTCAAAAACACTAGCAGAATGTGTTTTGGGGTGTAATTCTAAGGATGTCTATGCTGTGTGTCAGATATATCTTCTGAATTGACAACGTTGTGTAGAAAAAATAAGTTTTTTTCTACACAAAGTTTTCAATTACTAAGATATATCTAACACTCAGCATAGCCATCCTTAGAATTACACCCCAAAACACATTCTGCTACTTCCATTTCCAAAATGGGGTCATTTTGTGGGTGTTTCTACTGTCCTGGCATTTTAGGGCCTCAAGAAATGCAATAAGCAGTCAGGGCACCAGGGTTGATACATTTCAAATATATATACTGTAGGACCGTATAACTTTCAAACACTGTACTTAATATACACTTATTTAATTTTTTTTACCAAAGACATGTAGCAGAATACGTTTTGGCCTAACTTTATGAAGAAAGATCATTTATGTGCAATGTTTCATTGCTTAACATAGGGAAAGCAGGTTTTTTTCCAACATTTTCTGCAATTTTTCCTTTATATAGTAAAAAATAAAAAATCCAGTGGTGATTAAATACCAGCAAAAGAAACCTCTATCTGTCCGCAAAAAATAAAAATGGTATAAAATTAATTTTGGTATGGTGTTGCATAGCTGAATAATTGTCTGTCAAAGTACAACTGCGCTGAATACTGAAAATGGCCTGGCTAGAAAGGGGGTTGAACACTCTGGTCTTCAAGTGGTTAATCCTCCGCACAGCAGCATTTAGACTGCAAGCAAGTAGAGTCTGCTATTTTTTGCACATTTTTATATTTGCACATGGAAACCACCTTTCACTTGGATTTTTTAAGCATTGGACACTGATTTTGACGTTTTAAACATTGTTCGTTTATTTATTCCATCTGAATGAATTTTAGTGGTTTTAATTGATTTTTGTATTTTGGTTAGACTGGTTATATCTATACTTGTTTATGAAGCTAGTCCTGTTTTATACTTTTATATTAGCTTCTATACTGACCGCGCCAGAATCAATTACAGCTTATTCTTTTGCTCATACAGCTACCTTTAGCGCTTTGTTTCTTTTTATCATACTAAGTAGAGAGATGACCTCATTAGTTCGCTGCTGCTCCCTCATATTTTAATTAGCAGGTTGGGGGAGGGGTGGTATTATCAGTTTATTACATAAATGTAACAGAGAATATGGTGCCCTCCATTTGGCTGTGCTGTGTAATGAGGCTGTATAAAAAGCAGGACTGAATATATAGAAATACAGCTCCATGTAGAAATAATGTTTTCTGCCTCTATCGACTAAACTACTAAACACTTTATTTAATACATTTACAAAAATATGGAAAATCCAGCATGTAAAAATGAGAAAGTCACAAAATAAAACTTTCAGCTAAACACTGCTATAATAACTCACTTGAAATACAATATACTTTCCCTTTAACAGTACCTAGTTCAGTAATGAAAATAAGGCTGAACAGAGGTTGTATAAAACCAAAGCACACATTTTTACAAAATGCAGAATGTAGGATTTTCTGTCATTGCACTGCAACTGTTGGTAGGACCAGATCCTATTTAGATTTATCTAATAATAATGCACTTGGCCTGCACTGAAAAATTAATGACAATAAATGCAGTGAAAAAGAAGCCTGAAGGCCATGCAAATCATTTCTTTATGTGCCCATGGCCAACTAGGCAACCAGAACACTGGTATGCTGGCCCTCACTGTGGTCCATTTCCATCCCCACCCCTTCCGTCCACTCCCCGTTCCGATAGGCCTGGCCTCCATTGTTTGTTTACATCTTGTGGAAAAAGTCTCTCTCGCCTGCGCAGTACGTTCCCACTGACTTATAGACAGCCATCTACTGGCCAGGAGACAGAGGTAAAAAAAGCCCCATGGAAGTCATCAGGATGTTTTGTGCAGGCGTAGGAGAAAAGAGGGAGATATTAATCACAAGATTTAAACAATGGAGGCTGCATCTGTGGAAACCCAGTAAGTATACATCTGTAGAGGGGGAGGGTGGGTATTGGTTAGGTAAGCGTAAATGGGCGAAATAGATAAGTTCCCTTTGTTTTAAAGTGCACTTATCCTGTAAGTTAACAAAATGCAAACACAGGCACCTTGTTAAATACTTGCGTTTATGGTGAATGGTGAGTCAAATCTATGCTGTCTTGCAGGGCTGAGAGCACCACAGCTATACAGCTTTTCTAGGGTGTCAGATAGTATGTCCATTGCTGGGAACCATGATTCTTACAATCAACCACAACTTCACTACTTTGTCCTATATACAGTATATATAAAAAACATTTTTTTTTTGGGTGCACAAAACTAACACCAAAGTGAACCAAACAATTGAAAAACACACAAAGGAAAGGGCACATGGGTGTGTCAAAGTTGGTCCTACTTCCAAAGAGAAAGGGCTCTTCCCTGATCCCATGGGGCGCAAGGCTCCTGACAGGGCAAGAGTGCTCTGGTCCACCTACCCAAAGCCAGACCGACCCCTTTCTTCGTGGTCAGCCAAACCCAACCACCAAGTACTTGGTTAGGGGCTATCCCAAAGAGGGGAAGGAACCTGATGGCCACTTATCCTCCCTCTAGACTTCAGGGTAGGCATTGAGACCCACATCCATCACCCTGTGAGGTGAAAAAGGAAAACACATGAAATCAGCACAAGGGGCGAAAGGGGTTCTTCACAGTAAGATCAGTTAGGGTCTGGAACTCACTGCCACAGGCGGTGATTTCAGCAAATAATGTGGAATTGTTCAAGAAACTTTTGGACGATTTCTTAAGGGACCGTAATATACAGGGGTACGGGTACTCCTAGAATGAGATCCTAATAGGTTGGACTTGATGGACTAATGTCTTTATTCAACCTCAAATACTATGTAACTATGTGAAGTGCACAGGCAGTGGAGAAAAAAAATAGGTGCCAATGTGTAATTCAAGGGCTAGGCCTTGTGGCCCAGTATAAAAATTACCCCTGGCCTTAGCCATAAGGCCTAGCCAAAGAGGCATTGTGCAGAAAAAAAGAAAGTGGTGTCTTGGCCTAGTGCTCTTCCAAAGAGCTGGGTCCCAAACCCATAGTGCTCAAGCACTCCCAGTGAGGTAACAGCTGGTGGGAGAAACTACGGTGCCCAGTGATCAGCAGGAAGAAAAGGAAACTAATGAAAATGTTGTTATCCTAGTGACAAGGATACACCAGCTTAAATAATTTACGCTAAAATTATTTCACAAAAATATCCCATGACGTATCTATATACATTATCGAAATAATTTCTATAGCTATAGATTCAATGAACCATATGATTCCAGAGTTGACTTCTTTTGTTTCATGTTGTTAGTATGCTCTGTATGTTATATGTGATATATTGTTTGTGTATATATATATATATGTATATCCCCCTATCTTCAATAACCCTACTTTACTTTTATTTTATTTTTATCTTTATCATCTCCATGTTTTCCTTTTTTTTGTGTGCCATTTGTGGCTTCTGATTTTGTACGTATTGATGTCCATCACGGGTCTTATTATATTCCTTTATATATGTTTATGTTTTTTTCTTTATTCAGATACTCGGTGTTGTGCCTGTGTGATGGTGACATTTCTACATTTGTTTTTTCCGCACATAGCTGATACACAGGTCGGCACATGCGCAGTACGATTGTGGAGAATTGTATCTACCTATTACCTTGGTTACCTATGACGCGTATTGTATGCGCCGACAAACCGCAATACTAGGCGACTCTGTGTACACCATTGAAGGATACCGGACCATAATGCCGCTATACAGCGTTCAGATGTCACATGCAGATCATTGCGATGACGGACAACACACCGCCACAACACCGATCCTGAATCTTAGATTATGGGCATCATTTAGTAAGTCATTTTGATAGTTTATATATGTGATTTTTAAATAAGATTATACGTTTTAAATATGGTGTTTTTCCCGCCATTCTTACATCACTGGGGGTGTGTCCATTACTAATTAATCAAACAGCATGGGGTATATATGTGGTATGTGGATATCATCATATTGTCACATCTCTTGCCTTGAAGAAGGGACCCTGCGTGGCCCCGAAACGTCGGCTCTTTTTGATTGTCGTGACACCATTGTCCAATAAAAAGGACTTATTCATTTTAACTTTTTGGAGTGCTGGTGACCTATTTTCTCATCCTAGTGACAGGGTCGCCTTAAAGTCAGGGCCGGATTTACTCTCCCTGCCGCCCCAGGGCCAGGTTCTGCAATGTGCCCCCCCCCTTCCCATCAATGGAGAACCAGATGGCTGGGCGGCGTGGTTAGTGTCAATTTTTTTTTACTGTTTCTACATTTAAAAAAAAACTTTTTTTATCACTTTTTATTTAATTATTCCTTCTTATTTTTTTTTTTCATCACCTTTTTATTCATTTTTTATTTAAATATTTCATATTATTTTTTTAAATTTTTATTTATTTAATTTTTTTTAATCAATTTAATTTGTTTTTTCCACCTAACTTTATTGCTTTCACATAGGAGAAAACAATCCCCTGTGTGATAGCAATTGGAGGTGCCAGGTTCTCTTTATTGACCCTATCACCTCCAATACAAGAGTTCTAGCACAGCACTGTGCTGGAACTCCTGTGACAGGTGAGAGAGCAAGAGCACAGCTCTCCCCTCTCACTGTCTACAGTCTACACGGAGCGGCAGGGTTACTTTTAACCCTGCCGCTCACTGCAGTGAGAGACTCAGCGGCGGAGCCCGGAACCAGAGGAGAGAGGTAAGTGCAGGGGGAGGGGAGGAGGCTGCACACTGTTTACATGTAATCTCGGCGACATCGCCGAGTTCACATGTAAACGAAAAATCGGCTGCTTCACTATACATTTAGTCCTGCTTGTGCAAAGCAGGACTGAATGTAGAGAGGGCAACTTCCCCACAAGGACACCGCTGCCGCCCCTCTGCGCAATGCCGCCCCGAGGCCGGGCCTCCGTGGCCTTGTGGAGAATCCGGGCCTGCTTAAAGTTGAACTATAATTGGATTTGTTTTGTTTTTTTACCCCCACATGCCCTCCCCATTAGCAGTACAAACAAATCTATTCTGCTGAACAGAGCAGACACAGTGCTGAGCTCAGGCAACTGTGACACAGATATAGAGAGTGCAGCACTGCAAGTCTGCTGGTGGCTGAAATGGAGCATCTGATTGAAGTCAAAATTCATTTTTTTTTTCTTTTAACCTTTGATAGATACGGGGGGAGACTATAATTACTTTAATTGAAGTTTCCATTTAACTTCAAATGTTAATTTACAGCTTACACGGGAAATAGTTCCTGGCATTTACTAACCAGGTAGTTGTTTTAAACAAGACCTTTTAATTTTGAAGCCCTTTTTTGTGGTCTTATGTAGTTATATGAACATTGCTTGCGCTTTAGAAATGCTGTAAGTGTCAACATTTCAACAACACATAGCTGCTCCCACCGAACTGGAATTTAAAGGGTTAAGCACACAGAGAGCTTTTAAAATAGGATGAAGCATATAGATTATGTTATTTTTTTAATGTAGGTACTACAAAAAACCTTGCATCTCAAACTGACAGCTTTATTAAAGGCTTGAAACAAAAAAAACAATGGTGGCTTTCAGTCATTACAATAAAGCAGAGGCAGTATGGGGAACTGGCAGTTATTTATTATTAATTTCCCATAAGTGTAGCATCAACATATTACGTAGTGCTTTACAAGGCATATGGAACCAGTCACATCAGTCCCTCTCCCCCACAGGGCTGACAATTTAATTACTTAGCACACACACTCTAGGGACATTTTGGGGTACAAGCTGAGTGTTTTACAAGTATTGTGAGATTAAAGTACAATTTAAACTTAAGTAAGTTAAATATTTAATACTACTAGGTACATTGGGTTGGGTGTCTAAAGATGCGTTTACATAACATATGGGTCTGGGCTAATACATTGATATGTAAATTCTAAATACTAACAGGGTGTTAAACCTGGAAATGCTTGGCTTTCACTAATCTGCCCATCTTTAGTTATCAGCCTCAGCAAATAAGCTTTTTTTTATGAACTAACCTATTGGAAAGCCACAAGGCCTTCCATCTAAAGACACAAACGTAAACTGCTATTTCCTCTAAGCAAAGGTACATTTGTCTACAGAAAGTGTTCAGCTGTTAAAGCCTTTTACAAACAGTTTCTAGGTCAGCTAGGAGGCACTTGTCTGTTTGATCTATTGATATCTGCTTCCTCTAACTGAAGCTTCTGTTTGCAGGTGTCTTTGGGGAGCCACAGCCTTATATACACAAACTCTTTTTACTTTTTCTGTTTTATGTCATTCATAATATGTACACAAAAGGTGCTGAACGCACATCCACCCTGGTATTTGACACACTAGAAATTAACATGCACTGCAGTATTACCATGGACTTACCATGAAACTTATAGACTGAACAAAGAATTAAACTAATGCTTCATATATATTGATATATATGGCTGTACACAATGTTTTATACATTAGGGATTGGTAAGTCTCTGGAATATACATTGGCAGTTACTTTGGGGGCACCAGTGCACAAAGCTAAGTGACAATAAACTCAGTAGTTAAATCTTAGACTGCATTCAAGTAAACTATTGAAAACTGTATCTTATTTGTGTATAACTCAGTGGTAGATCCTCAAATCATCTCTGAATTTGTCCTGACACTGTCCTTCCTTCTGGAGGGTGGCTACTTTTGTTCCCCCATGGTCCCTGTGTTGTTGTAAAGTAGCCACCACTTCAAGCTTACTCCCATGATGGACTACAATCTCATGTTTAGTTTACTAATTTTTATTGAGCTTGTAGTCTATCACAGGAGTGAGCTTGGAGCAGTGACTACTTTACAACACACAAGGACCATGGAGAACAAAAGTAACCACCCTCCAGAAGGAAGAATAGTCAGCAGGAATTCAGAGATGATTTGGGGATCTACAGCTGAGTGATGCACAAATAAGATACATTTTTGTCAATAGTTAAGTTACTTGAATGCATTTCTAAGATTTAACTACTGAGCTTAGAGTCACTTTAAATAACTAAAGTCACAGACCTTATTTTTTTTTTATAGGCTTGTGTTATGGGCATGTATACATGGGTGTCGGGTACTTTCCCAGGCCCATCTGAGCTCTTGAGCACAGTATGCAGAATCATTTGTTCTCCAATAATCCCCCTTTTTATGTGTTGGACAGACTGTTCAGCATGCTCGACAACCCGCCGAGAATCGTACGATTGTCTGCGGGTTTCTAGCCTGCTCGTTCGATAGCTGTGGAACGGGCCGGTGTGCGCACGCTCCGCCCCTCAGCAGGGCTAAGCGGGGCTTTCGATGATCGTAAGTACGATCTGCCCGTCCAAGGTGGGCAGATCGTACGAGCTTTCAATAAGCATACGACCATCGCAAGACAAAAGTCTTGCGATGGTCGTAAGGTGTATGGGCACCTTTAGTGATATTGGTTACTAATCCAATAGGTGTTTTTTCATCAGACCCAGATTTAAGTCATGCCCATATTCTCTGGGATTCTGCTAAAACCATTGTCAACTATTGAGACAATCATTGCTCACCTGCCTCTCTAAATGCCTAGCTGTGTTTGGTTTCTAAGTGTGACAGACCTGAACCTTTTTGCAGCAATTGAAAAATCAGAGAAAAGTCAGAATTCCTGAATTAATTGTACTTGTTCCGGGTCATTGATTCAGAAAATTCCAAAGCCACTGGATTTGTTGGACAGCAAGACAACTGACATTTTTATCAGGAGAGGTCTGCAATGGCAGCCTCCATATTTTACAGTTCATAATTACATATGTCCTTTTATGTGCTAGGGGTTCTTTATAAATGTTGGTTTAAGAATCAGTAATGGAGGAGGGATACGGTTAAGTGTTGGGCATGGTAAAGTGTTAGGGATAGGCTATACATTATGAGTATGGGTGCATGCGTTTTAATTTACTCTTGCCATAGTTTACTACATCCATAGTGACTTGTGATGTACTGTATGTGATGAATGTTATCCAAGGTGGGGCAACTTCGACACCATGCCGGCTGGGGAACACCTAAATAATAACACCTTATTAAACAAGCTCATGTAAATTTAGCATATCCTAATGTTAGAATGTGCCATTAGATGAAGCATGCTGTCGTCTTTATAGTAACAGCTCCTTTATAACTGTACAGACCACCAAAGAAATTAAATTAGAGGTGGTTTCGTGTTTCTTGGATTGCAGTGAGTCGTCTGACTCCTGTCAACATTCATTGCACAGACTTAAAGAACAACTCCGGTTAAAAATTTTATTAACCCTTGCAGTGGGGCTACACAAAAACTGCTAATTTTTGTCCAGGTGCTAAGAAAAAAAGGTTTTACTCACCAGCTGGCAAAGCTGGCTCCCTGCTTCTGTGATCACTCAGAGTATAGAGCGTGATGACACTAGGATCCTTAAAGGAGAACTATGAGGTGAGTGCTTTTCACTCACCTCATAGTTCTAGCCGACCTGTGACAATGAGACTGTCACAGGTCGGCTCAGTAGATCGGGAGGTGAGCGAACATATACTGGCGTTCGCTCACCTCTCGATTCCCCGCTCCGATCCGCCAGCGCTGACTGGCGGAACGGACGGGGGAGGGGCGGGTACAGCTGGCTCTGCCTCTAGATAGGCAGAGCCTATCTAGAGGCAGATGTCACTCATGCAGATGTCACTCACGCAGCTGTCTAGATGTATCTAGATGTCACTCACGCAGCTGGGCGGATCTCGACATCGATGTCGGGATCCGCTCCGGCGTCTCAGTATACCGCGAGCTGTAGCTCGCGGTATACTGAGCTTAGGGTAACGGGAGGATGCTAGTTTGTGTCCTCCCATTACCCTAAGGAGAACTATGGGGAAAAGCCCTGACCCCATAGTTCTCCTTTAAGGTGCCCGTACACCTTACGACCATCGCAAGACTTTTGTCTTGCGATGGTCGTAAGCTTATTGAAAGCTCGTACGATCTGGCCATCTTGGACGGGCAGATCGTACTTGCGATCATCGAAAGCCCCACTTAGCCCTGCTGAGGGGCGGGCTTTCGATGACCACAGTAAGGGGCGAGCTTCCGATCACTGCAAACGGGCAGCGTGCGCACACCGGCCCGTTCGGCAGTTGTCGAACAAGCAGGCCACTAACCCGCCGAGAATCGTACGATTCTCGGCGGGTTTTCGAGCCTGCTTGTTCAATGGAAGACGTGCGGCCGTACAGTAGAAACGGTTGCACACCTTCCATACACTGTACGTTTATCGTACAATCGCGGGATTTCCCGCGATTCTCGTACGAGAATCGTACAGTGTATGGGCACCTTTAGATCACTGCAGCAGAAGGGGAGAGATGCTTTTTTTAGCATCTAGACACAAATGAGCATTTAACCCTTGCAGTGCGGAGATAGCCCCACTGCAAGGGTTAATAAAATGTTGTCTCCTGGAGTTCCTTAATATAACATATTCCGTCATCAATGCTTACGAGCATTGATGGGCGAATCCCCCGCTTTTTGCATTGTACTCTGACAGTGACCGCCGGCCACCGTCAGAATACCCAAACAGAGCCAGCAACTGATTGGCACAAGGGATGCCAGGCGGAAGGGTGCCGACAATGGCACTCACTGTGCGAGTTTCGTCCAGTTCCTAATGAACCGAACTGTGTATACCCAGGTTTACTCCTGTAGTTTTTTTGCTGCATCCATTTGCAGATTATGGGTATCATTCTCTTAAACTGTACTGTAAGAATTAGATTGGCTGCCGTGGATATGAAGAACAGTTTTGCCTTTAACCACTTTTTTTAGATTAAAGGATCAATGTTGCATGCATTAGTGTTAGGATTTTGGTCTAAGCATGGGTATATAGGGGTTAAAAAACTGTTGTGTCCTGTATAACCTGGTCTAGCGCTGACATTTAATCTCTACTGGAATAGCTAACAGGGAATCCATACAATTAGTCCACATGAGGGAACAAAGAACATCAGAGTTTGCATAAGTTGTTTATGCAGAAAGCCTAAAAAAACACATCAGCAATCACTTTTGCTGTTCATTCTGGGAGCTTGTGCAGTGCATCTGATATGCTTAACTGGATGTTGTCAGTGATTTTCATTAAATATATAAAGATATACATGCTTCATTCTGGGCAGCTGGCTGGAAACACAAATAAAGGCGTGTAAATTATGCACAATGAAGTGTTGGCTGTATAATGAAGGCGCAAAATTCGTATAGCCGAGCATCATCATCTTGACCTGTCTTCTTGCTCAGTGTGAAATGGCGTGGGCTGCTGAGTGTCTCTCATCAAACTCTGTGCCACATCAAATACGCTCTGTCATTGTAAATCCTTTTACTTGAGAGTGCAGAGAGATGAATGGGTTTAGGACAGGGAACAAAGGCCTTTCCAGGGATGAGATTAATAGGCATTTTGATGCCTTCTTACTTACGTTATGACATATGACATCGATCATTTTTTTAATGTGCCTGAATAACAGGGAGACAGACACCAAACACTACCAACATTTTCAATGAGCGCATATTTTGTTTTATGGTTGCATTGTTTAATAATTTTTAATGTGATTTTCACTTTTTTTTACATGCTAGGTTTTCCATATTTCAGTTATTGTAATAATTATATAGATTTGCAGATTAGCCACTAGAGGGAGCTTGAAATGTGACTCACTCAGGCCTCTTCCTGTCAGCACAGGGTCACTTATTTGTACAATATACCTACAAAAAAAGACTACATAAACTTACTATTCTGGCAGCTGCTGCTTCAGTGCTCACCATCCATTGCAAGTATTCAGACGGTTAGACGGGCCTGATACCTGTTTTCCCCACCGCTCACTGTGGCTTCTCCCAGTCATCCATATGTGCCTGAGGCAGCAGAAGAAACCACATAGAGTGGCAGGGGAGCACCTTTCTTTTACAGGGAGAAATATATATTTTTTAAAATCCATAATGCACTGCATGACCTTTAAAATATGGCCAGCGAGCTTAGAAGGGCCAATAACATGAGGCTTTTGGATAAACCATTCCCCCTCACTTTTAAAGCATAGGCACAGGTCATCCATAGTGTCAGTGTATTGGAAGCTGCTATGGGGATTGCTGCTGCATCATTTAAAAAAAAAAAAAAAGAATTGAAAGAACAGCGTGCTCTTAATCCACTCATATTATATCACTCATGTGCACTGCTCCCCCTAGCTCTATAGATAAAATAAAAGTTAGGCATACACCAGTTTGCCAACTGTACACTACTGTATCATCTGCAGTATCTTAATTCTTGTAGTAATGCACTATTCTGTGCTCTTTGTCTCTAGTACATTCATTTGTGCTTAGTCTAAAAGCTACCTAATAAAGGTTTAAAAAAAAAAAAAAATAATCAGATTGGGATGCTGCTGCTGTATGTAAGCCAGGACAAAAAATCAATTTCAAAGCTAAATATGCACTGGCAATGTACACTGTCACTGAAACTGTCCATAAAAATCATACTATTCTGTAAAACCAAGTACAGTTGTATTCAGGTTTGACAAATTTTAATAGTGTAGCGCTCACCCCCGAAGGAGCCGCTGAATGATCCGGTCTTCCATAGCTTGTCTAGGGATTATTAAAAACACATGGCTGCCCCAATAGCACTTACCACTTCCAGTGGTTACCGACAGATTGAAGTCCAGACAATAGCTCCAAGATGATTCTCTTTATTTCTGAACTCCAGGGAGAGTGGGAAGAGGGTCAGGCACATCCAGCATGCAGGTAGACTCCTTGTACTTGAAACAGAGCAAAGTAACTGCTGCCACCACAGACTTGGACCTTTAAGCCATACAGGCAATCTGTGTGGAGAACTTCTGGCAAGCAGTACTGTCAAGGGTCTTGTTCAGGTTTAACTTCAGACATGAGTGGCTGACCACTGGGCCTCCAGGCTCAGGCCCCAGTGTCCAGGCCTAGGCCCCAGCTCAGGCCTAGTCCATTCTATCTCTTCAGCAGCAAGCATCCTGCCCCAGGCCAGGAGGGCCCTGGGGAGGGGAAGAGGAAGAGACTGTTGCTTCCGCCACACTCAGCATTTATATCCTCTCCCAGCATGCATCACTGCTACTGTCCTGCAGTGATTGGCTGGGAGACATAAATGCCCAAAGCAATCCTCATTGGCTGTTCTGCCCTGTGTGGTAACACACCCACCCACAGGCAGACACAGCTTCACAGATTGTTCTGTCACAGTTGAACTGAACATAGACTATAGAAATATTTTAGCACCCCTACAAGTAGGGCGCTACAATAGGATTCACTGTATTCTTGACTAATAAAACCCCAGCAGATTCACCTATTGCTACAGAGGACAGTCAGCAGTGAAGCAGTGGCTTTTTAACAAATTTTATGCTGGAAAATGTTGTATAATTTTACCATATGCTGATAGGATCACCTTAACAACTGTTAAGATAAAATGTCAGGCACATATGCTTTGATTTCAATTAGTTGGTTGACTGAGAAGAAGTAATAAAGCTCAACCACTGTGTAACACAGCAAAACATGAAGCATTGTCTATGTTTACATCAAGGCGATCTATTTCACCAGAATATTTAAAAAGTAATTGAAACTTTACTTTAGGCCTGGTTCACACCTGGGCGTTTAACAGCGCGTGGAAACGGGCTGCAAAACGCCCTATGCCTAAAGGAGTACAGAAGCTTCTTTGGGGCGTTTTGCCGCGCTTTTCCATTGGTATTCCCGAGTTTGGATCGGGGTTAACAAAGCCGACTTACGGGTTCTGTCCCTTGCAAGCGGCCGCAGGGGGGGGTTCGAAGCCGGCAGGTAGTTTAAAAGTGAAACTAAAAAAAAAAAAAATCAGGAAAAATAAAAATAAAGGAAAAAGCTAAAAAAATCATACCATCAGTAAAATGCGTGTTTCACTGAACGAAAAAACGCGAAAAAAAACGAGCATTAAAAAAACGCTCAGGTGTGAACCCAGCCTTAGGGTGGCAATCATTTGTTGGTTTGAAGGTGGTCTTCAATATCAAATCAGAAACTTTAAGCTTCGCTGTTGTATTGAAGATGATATCTATGGGCTAAAGCAGATGCCCGGCAACCAGACGTGCTTAGGGCCTGTGTCTATGGACTTTGGACGTGTGTTGATGGCATCCGTTTGACATCAGTTTGAGATGTTTCTAAGATCATTCAGAATTCATTGACAGGTTCATTTGAGCTGCAGTTGGTCTAGCTGATCTCCTTTTGATCTGCTTCAAGCGGGCTTTGCATTCCCATAGACTTGTATGCAACCCATGTACTCTGAATAAAAGCCTATTAACACAGGCCCTTTGGAGAGACATTGTTTCTTCCAGTTGCTGCTACTGGAAGTTCAAATGTTCACAGAGTGTCTCTCAATGGCTGTGGGTTGGATCAGTCTTATTAACTTAATATTTATTATAATGAATACACTTTTAAAAGCTCCTCTGCTATTAGTTTGACTAGATCAGCTGCAATAGCCATGGGTGACTGTAGTGATTCAGTTAAAAAGGAAGCTATTTTCAACTGGGTGTTTTCCTGCCATTAAAGTGCCTTAACTGCTCCAGCATGAGTGTTACAAAACAGGGCTGATGCCTCAAAGTATATGTCATTCAATTTCCAAAAATCTCATTAAGCTTTAACATGTTCATGTCATTTCAAAAGTCATTCTTAATATTTTTACATCTCCAGCTTTCATTAAAATAATCCCTGGTAATGCTGCCATGAAGTTCCTTGTTCTGTAATTTCCTCTTATATTATGACAATGTTCTGTCTCTGCCTTCCACATGTGCTCCTGCATTGTTACCCTGTCACATAGGCTTTCGATGGAGACTATACAGTAAGTGACCTATATGTGTGTGTGTAGGGGCTACACTGCCATGAAGTTCCTTGTTCTGTCATTTCCTCATATATTGTGACAATGTTCTGTCTCTGCCTTCCAATTTTCACAACGATTTGATTTATAAGGGCTTTTTTTCCTTCCTCTAAACCAGATGTGGGTTTTGGGTCTAGAGGATGCAGGCTCTTATCTTTTTTCTTTTTTTATCTTTTGGATGAACTTGATGGAGATGTGTTTATGTAAGTAGGATATAATAATGACTAAATTTACATGATTGGAACATTGTGTGATCATAGGAGATTATACACTACTCCGTATTACCTGTGGTATGAATGAAAGAAAATCAGCCGATTCACCCATCCACACTAAACAGCATGGATGGAGAAATCTTAACTGCCTGTTATTGTATTCAGCAGCCTCAGCACCTTTGGCTGTCTGAAAACATTGGGGGTGATAAACAGTGACTTCATCTCATACAGTCACTGTTCGGCCAATAATTTACCAACCAGATCAACTGATTTTGAAATGGACTTTTGTTAAGCTGAGTGGTGCTTGCAGGGCAAACCACAGCTCGAATTTCAGCTTGTAAAGTTCTGTGGATAGGCAGTTGGCTGAATGATAGATATCAGAGTGTGAATTCATTGACAGGTTCATTTGACCTGCAGTTGGTCTAGCTGATCTCCTTCTGACCTGCTTCAAGCGGGCTTTGCATTCCCATAGACTTGCTTGCAACTGTGCAACCCATGTTCTATTGACACAGGCCCTTTGGAGAGACATTGTTTCTTCCGGTTGCTGCTACTGGAAGTTCAAATGTTCACAGAGTGTGTCTCAATGGCTGTGGGTTGGATCTGTCTTATTAACTGAATATTTATTATTGATGAATACACTTTTAAAAGCTCCTCTGCCATCAGTTTGACTAGATCAGCTGCAATAGCCATGGGTCACTGTAGTGATTCAGTTAAAAAGGAAGCTATTTTCAACTGGGTGTTTTCCTGCCATTAAAGTGCCTTAACAGCTCCAGCATGAGTGTTACAAAACAAGGCTGAAGCTTCAAAGTATATGTCATCCAATTTCCAAAAAATCTAATTTAGCTTAATTTCAAAAGTCCTTTTTAATATTTTTACATCTCCAGCTTTCATTAAAATAATCCCTGGTAATGCTGCTGTAGCGCTCACCCCCTAAGGAGCCGCTGAATGAACCCAGGTATTTCTATCCCCCACACCAAATGTACCGCCCAAATTGGATCCACAACACACCTTTTAAAGAGTTTTATAACAGATTTAATAATCAATTATTGTTTACGCAGAGAACAGTACGACCAGAACTAAAAGAAGAACATTCAGTAATATGCAGAGGTACTCTAACACTCAATAGCCGCAGCTATCTACCGTATGTCCTGAAATGTGTACCTTCGAATTATCTCAGTGATTGTCCTCCAACTGAGTATATGTATACCAGTACTGTACTGTTCTGGGCTAGCCAACGTTGCGGCCCATACTGTACTGCAGGTGTGAATGGTAAAGCATCACAATGGCCAAAGGCCTCTCATCACTCCCAAGGTCATGTAGCAGAGCTTATGTCCGTGAGCGAGAGACGGGCGTCCCCTTTCCCTCAAGCCAACTCCTTTGAAGACGGTAAAGTCATCTGGGAGTCTCTTGAGTAAGTTCTCCGCTGGTCCAGGGTACTGGGTATATCACGTACCTGTGCGGAGACTGGATGTAGAAAGAGGCTTCCCTTGCAGCTCGTGTCCTAGGGACGCTGGTATTGGGGACAGAGTCCTTATAGACAGTGAGTGGCAGGAGGGCCAGAGGCGGTTCCACCGTGCAGGCCACTCCTTGGTTTTGCGGCAGGGTCTTGTAAATCTTGATATCCGAGGTCAACAGGCCGAGGTCACCCCGAGCAGGCCGAGCAAGTACAAAAGGAGAAGGCGTAGGCAGTCCAGTGAAGCAATCCGAGGTCAAGGGTATAGGCAAACAAGAATGGTCAAACGTTCCGAGGTCAAAGGCAGGCTCCAGGCAAACAAGGTCAAAGTCAATCCAGGTCGATAATCAATGGTACTGGAAACAAGGATCAGGAGACGTCAGGGCGGTTGAAGAGACAATCCAGCAATGAGTAGGTGTGGAGTCTGGGTTTAAATAGGGAAGAAAATGCTTTGGAGAGCATCACTTCCTGTGAGCCTTTTGGAGAGCATCACTTCCTGTGAGTCTTTTGGAGAGCGTCACTTCCTGTGAGGCTTTTGGAGAGCATCACCTCCTGTGAGTCTTTTGGAGAGCATCACTTCCTGTGAGTCTTTTGGAGAGCATCACTTCCTGTGAGCCTTTTGGAGAGCATCACTTCCTGTGAGTCTTTTGGAGAGTGTCACTTCCTTGGACAGTCCTTGGCGCGCGCATGCGCACAGGCCCATTACGGGAACCCCGGCTTGGCGCATGCGCAGAAGCAGCAGGTCTCTGACAGGGTAGCTGTCTCGATCACCACTGTCCGGCTCCCCTCACTTAGCTGGGCCTGCTGAATCACTCACAGGGCTGGATCGGCCATGCTGCGATATCCCAGCTGCAGCCCCGCCACTGGGTCCCGCTGAAGCGCTCAATTCGGATGCCTCCAGACACTGCACTTCGAATAGAATCTCTTTTCTAACAGCCTGTACAGAGCCTGTGTGCCCCTTTGTGTTAGCGGCTCCACACAGCTCTGTTACTCATGTAGCGCTCACCCCCGAAGGAGCCGCTGAGTGTACCAGGTATTTCTTTCCCCCTGCATCAATGTACCTCCCAAATGTGGATACACAGCACACCAACACACCTTTAAAGGGTTTTATAACAGGTTTAATGACTAGCAATGTAAAAGGTATAAAATAGGGCACTTAATGTCCTAGGCTAGCCAACGTTGGACCCATGCTGCAAAGCAGATGTAGAAAGCACAATGGCCAAAGGCCTTTCACCACTCCCAGGGTTACATTGGAAAGTATGATGACTGTCAGCAGAAGATGAACGTCCCCCTTTCTTAAGACCGACTCTGAAGAAAGTGAAGGTCATCTAGAGCCTCTTGCAGCACATCGCCGCTCGTCTAGGGTACCAGGCAACGATCTCCGTCGGCTCCACTCACTCAGCTGGGCTGGCTGGATCACTCCTATGGCTGCATCGGTCGTGCGACCAGGCCACGATATCCCCACCGCTGCCGCGTCACTAGGCCTCAGTTCAGGCACTCGGTCACAGTCTTTCCATCTCAGTCTTTTAGTCTCTCAGAGCGCTGCTGCACAGAGACTGTGTGTCACTGTTTGTCAGTGGCGATCACACAGCTCTGTTACATGCAGTCTTAACTCACACTGTGTAACACAGATCTGCACTATTCAGGTGGCTGTCCCAGGCTGAGCGCACTCAGTAGCTGCAGCCCATAGTCCCCCTCCTTCCTCTCGCACAGCCTCCTGGGAATTGCAGACTCTGCTCTGCACTGCAATCCCCATAAGTCTTCACCTCATATCACACACAGAGACAATTTAACTGTTTGCAATCAGAAACACAGATCACTGTAGTAGCACATATATACATCTTTATAGGGGCTACACTCACAATCTCAGTCCACAGCAGGATCACACAGATCTGTTCTCCTCACTGGTATTCCCCGGACTGCATGCGCTTAGCAGCCACAGCCCAGAGTCCCCCTCCTCTCTGAAACACAGCCTCCTGGGACTTGCAGTCTCAAGGATCCCACATGTAACATCACATTCTCTGCTCTGCACTGTAATTCCCACAAGTCTCTGTCACTGGACAGACAGTGGCAGTTAACTGTTTACAGGCAGAAACATTGATTACTGCAGTAGCACATTTTATTTATATATATATA
>NW_017307669.1:0-235 GCF_000935625.1 Nanorana parkeri | reverse complement strand
CAGGGCTTGAAAAATTTGATAGTGTCTCACCAGTCAGTCAAAAATGTCACCAGTCAGCATGACCGGACTATAGCCTTGCAATGTATGTTAAAAAAGTTTGGGGACAGATAGAGCTTTCTTTTGGAGGTATATAATCACCACGGGGGTATTTTTTTTTTACCATATAATCGCCCATAGGCGACGATTAAGACGCTTTTAGTGTTCTCAGTGATTAAAGGAGAACTATGGGGTTAGG
>NW_017307668.1:438538-439783 GCF_000935625.1 Nanorana parkeri | reverse complement strand
GGCACCCAATATCCAGATACAGGTCAAAACTTTTTTACTCAGCACCTAAATATAATACTGATGGCAAAATTCTGCATGGATAAAACAAGAAGTTGCAACATGGCTTTATATTGCATAGAAGTATTATATTACATTTCTCATACAGAGTTAAAAAAAGAATGCTGTTGGTATACACCGATAAGGATTGCGTTTGCAAACATGCTTGATGCCCCAGGACATATTAAAATGAGGGGCTAATTGTACTTATTCTTTAAAAGGCAACTGTAAATTGAATAAAAACAAATAGTAAAAGAGATCCTATGCCTTTATCTGGCCCTCGGGGCATTTTTCCAAACACTGACATAATGGGGCAACTATTTCTCTCACAGACACCAACAATAAGTCATTATTCATTCCACTGATATCATTGATGGGACCTAATTAAAGCTGCAACAACAAATCAACTTAAATTGATGATAATCAATAATGAGACTTGTTGTAAACTATCGATTAGTTGATTGTTCCATGGGCTCTGTGTCCCCTCTGTTCTCTGCTGCTCTCAGCGATGATGGGAGGGGACACAGACCCTTGCAGCCTGTGCTCAGCAGTGAGGAAAGCTCCAAAACTCACTCTCCTGCCGCCGCTGCTCTGCTGGCTGCACTTGTGTATAAAAATGATGATCACCGCGTGCGTCAGAGTGAGAGCAATAATTCTCCGCCCAATATTCATAGCTAATCTCTAAATTGATGACTGGGCTTTTATATTTTACATACAAGCATTGCAATTCCCTTTTTTTCAGTGGCACCTCCTGCCCGCATTGTGATAACTTGCACTATGAGGTGCGTTTACAAAAAATGTGCATGCAGCTTTATTCTGAAGTAAACTTTACGATTGTAACACTGCATTTGTGTATTTTATTCTAAATAAATGATGGGTTTTTTAAATCTGATTTTTAGAGGATAAAAAAAAAAAAATCAGCCAACTAATCAATAATGAAAAAAAAATTAGTAGTGGCAGCCCTAGACATAATTACTCCTAAGGACACGATGGTCACAATTCTTCTCACTGACACCAGCAATAAGCATACAGATGTTAGGTCATATTTTTACTCCCACTGACCACCAAACCTGGCAAATGTTTTAATCCCACTCACCACTGATCCTGAGAAAGTTTAGGGAATCCTGCCTTAGCTGCTTCCTCTCCCTTTCAAGATAGGAAAATAGTGCAAATCTGTAAAACCTCTTTAGCCATGAGAGAGAGCGCGCG
>NW_017307668.1:427731-438339 GCF_000935625.1 Nanorana parkeri | reverse complement strand
GAGCGAGGAGAGAGAGAGAGAGAGAGGAGAGAGAGAGAGAGAGAGCAAGGGGAGAGAGAGAGAGAACAAGGGGAGAGAGAGAGAGAACAAGGGGAGAGAGAGAGAGAACAAGAAAGAGAGAACGAGGGGAGAGAGAGAGAGAGAGAGAGAACGAGGGGAGAGAGAGAGACAGCGCGAGCGAGAGAGATAGGAGATAGATGAGAGCGAGAAAACACATTTTTTTACAGAGGTATAGAAAGGTTAACTTTGTGCAGTCACAGGGAAAGACCATTTTAGAAGAAACCCTCCTGGTTCAAGACACAGGAAATGCATCATATGTTTATCATAACATAATCTATTTAGATAACCGACTCATGTAAAGTATGCAGACAACAGGTCTTTAAATATTTTGTACAGTAGTCCACCATCGACTAGCAAATATCCTGGATTCAGAAACAGGCAGTGTAATTGTTCACTAGAAATGAAATCTGTATCTTCTACTTGAAGTATAAGAATTTTCCTACCATATGAATGACGCCAGATTGGAATGCCAATATATAAACCTCTGCATACCGATATCTGTACAGGCCAGGAGCTGGCTTTCCAGATATATTTAATGTGTACCTACAGACACACCATGTTTAAAAACTATACAAGCATTTTAAAGCTGCACTCTTTATTTAAGCAAATCTAGTCTAAATACAAGAGGCATGTGTATTCTTACTGGAATCTTGTTATGATTTGTGCATTTCTTCCAGATCTAAGCAGTAATCCACATGTGAATGTGTAGAATACTTTCGATTAATCGATTATTGAAAAAGTTGACAACTTTTTCAATAATCGATTATAATCGATTATGTCGATTAGTTGTTGCAGCCCTACTTGATCCCCACATCGGCCACTGTGGTTCCCCCCGCTGGCTTGTACATCACTACACAACATATGAAAAGGTGGGAGGAACCACATTACCCGCCCGCCAGCTTCCTGACTGGTTGTGAAGACAGCTTCGTGCTGTCTTCCCGACCCTGGTGACGAGGGAGCATAAAGCTGGCCTCCCAGCCAATCAGGAACCCGGGGGGCGAGTCATTACCCACCACCTGGCTTCCTGACTGACCAGGAAGCCAGCTTTATGCTCCCTGGTGATGAGTGAGCATGGAGCCGACTTACCGGACAATCAGGAAGCCGGGCGGCGTGTAATGACTCGCCGCATGGCTTCCTGATAGCGCAAGTTCAGTATCGGGAAAAGCATCGGGAGCATTTGGGCAAGTACGAGTACTTGTCCAAATACTCGGTATCAGCACCAGATACTCGTATCGGTATCAGTGCATCCCTACCACATCCAGTGCGTTCAGGCATGGTTAGTGGCCGGAACGCACTAGATCACATAATTAAAGCCTCCCACATTCTGGGACGGTAGGGAAGCGGCATGCACAATTTTTTGTAATCGCACCTCACGCATTGCTGTGCCACGCATTCTGGTGCAGGCGATCGCACTGCGGGCAGGAGGCGTGGCTGCGGTGCCATTGACTTGAATGGCACCACCACGCCCCTCCCTTTCCAGAACGTAGGAGCCTTTAATTATGCAATCCTGTGCATTCCGGCCACTAACCGTGCCGGAACGCACTTGATGTGGTGTGAGCTGGCCCTAAGGGCAGAGAATAGCAGAGGTCCACCGGACATCCCGACCAACTCACTATACCCGAGTATTTTCACTCTAACGCCTCTTCCCCCAGCAAGCTCTCAGACACCAGTGGCGCTGGTCGGCCGAATTGGCACACACATGGTGAACACTGCGATTCACTGCGATTCTCCTCCCCCTCCGATTTCTCTTCCTCCCCCTCTGCTGCTTCAGACTGTGATGTCTCTACAATCCGCTCACCATGGAGCCTTAGCCTCTGGGAATTGAGCTGCATATCTCTCAGGCCTTTGTAGCAGTGTTAGGGGAGGACTTGTGGTTGGTGGCTACTGAAGACAGACATTAATCTCTTGGCCGAGCCGGTAGAGGGGACAGGGCGCAAAGACATTGAGGAGGTTAACCAGAAGGTATCCCAACTGGACAACAGGGTGAATCTTCCCACTCCACCCTGGTGGAGAGAGTTTCAGTCCTCGAGTGAGCCTCTGCATATGCTCTACTGCGCCTCAAGCTGGACGACCGTGAGAACAGGAGTCACAGGAATAATATCTGCCTGCGAGGCATCCCGGGGTCCGCTATGGTGCCTGATGACTGTTCAAGCTATTCTGAACATTATATTAGACACGGATCCCGCAACAAACATCGAGATGGATAAAGAACCAATGGCCTGAGGGCGAAGAGCCGCCACGCACATAGAGAGGTTCTCTGCCGCATTCATTCTTTCTTCATAAAGAAGAAAGGCCTGGATCAAGAAATACGTGGACGTTGACGGTGCTACCATTGCCATCTTGCCGGACCTGTCCCAATCATACCTCTATACCTGTGACACCTGCTTCTCCCATTACCTGCCCAGATCTCAGCTAAAGTTGCTATGTACAAATGGGGCCATCCCTTCACCTCAAAGTGCATAAAGGCCCCGCGGTATTCTTCCTGCAAACACCTGAACAACTCCCTGACCCTGTTTGCATTTCTGGGCATGGATCCCATTGGCTGGCTACTACCTACACACCACTACCTCCACGATTTTGCTGCATATTCCTTTTTGCATCCTTTCTGGAAAGTCCTACTTTGATTGTTGGCCCACCACTCTTATTCATGGATAGACTGCTTTTTAGTTAAGCAGGGGGACCTTAATAGGGTGCGACTGGTGTTGGTCTTTGAATAAGAAATCTGACATTCAGCAATTTTTTCAGTGTAAATTGACTTTTGCACTCTTCCCTGCCTTCTGTTTGGGAAGCACATAAATGTTTTATCTGTGGCATTTTAATTTCCCATGCTAAAAAAAAACCCATACTAAGATATTGCCCAGGCTTCTCAAAAAGATACGGTTGTTAGAATAACACAAACAGTCTTTGGAGAAGGCGGTCGAGTTGTGGACTCTATGACCTTTTGCTTAGTAAGATCAAAATGAAGCAACCAAAAATCAAAAAGGAATTGCCATGAGTTCAGCAACAAGCCGAGCAGATCATTGGCTCTGGCACTTTGGAAGGCTAGGGCACAGGAATTTATACCTAGCGACATAGGAAACTGGTTCCGTGATTTTCCTCAGCTCTCTGTACAATCTCGACCCCCCCACTTTCTCCCACGGACCAGGCACCTAGGTTAAACAGGATCCAATTGTACTTGGCACAGTCGGGCTTACTCCGTGCATCTTCTGAGGAAGCCTCGGCTTCTCAGCTTGACATTCTTACATGCCATGCTTCTGTGTTTCGGTTTGTGCGAGAATACATGCAAATGGATAACCGTTATCTACTTAGTGCCCAACCACCGCGAGTTAATGCACTCTGTTCTGGCTATTTCTCCCTATCCAGTGGGATCAGGCAGGGATGCCAACTCTCACTCTTGCTTGTTATACTTTTGCTGGAGCTCCTTCTTTGCCAGATTAGAGCTAATCTGGATATTTCGGGACTTGTAGAGGGACCCCTGTCCCACAAAGCCACCGCATATGCCGACAAACTGCTCTTTTTTATCACCAAATCACTGAATTCGCTTCCCAACCGGACGGTGGAGTTTGACCAATATAGCTCTGTCTCGCTTTAAGATTAACTTGCAGAAGTCGGAAGCCCTAAATCTCTCAGTTCCCTCAACACAATTAGAAAGGCTACGAGCAGCTTTACCCTTCCGTTGGACTACTTCTCATCTCACATTCCTGGGAATCAAAATCACTCCAACCTCTCAACCAACTTTCCGCCCTTCATGATGTAAATCCGTCAAAACCTTGCCAAATGGTCGAAATGCACGCTCTCATGGTTTGGGAGGAACAGTGTTCTCAAAATCAATGTATTCCCTTGGCTCCTATACCTTCTTCAAACGCTAGCAGTTCATATCCCGATGGCATCTGAAAATGATGCGGAGGGAATTCTCCTCCTTTCTTTGGTCCGGGAGTGCACATAGAATAAGCAAATCCCTTTTTGTTTTGGAGAAACCACAGGGTGGGAATAGGGTTCCCAGACCCTATTCTCTATCATCAGACCTCCCAGACGGCGAGGGTCTTCGAATGGTGCAACGTTACATATGATAAACGATGGATACACTTAAAACAAGCCTCTTCCCCGTGGCCTTTGCAGGGGTATCCTTTGGACTGGACTGATCAAAATCTGCCAAGGGAGATTATATGCCATCCGACTATTGGTTGCATGGTGCGCATACTCAGGAAATCACAAGGCTTACTATCACCTCCCCATCGCTGATAAACTTCGATCATTGGAAATCCTCTCTTTCTACCCTGCCTCTCCACTAAAGCGTTTGCCTCTTTCCTAGCATGTAACAAATTCCAGTTAGCTCATTTCTGGTCTCCCTCGGGCAGCCCTACCATAAACGATCTGTCGACTATGGCCATGCAACTTCACCATTTCCTTTTTTGAATTATCACCAGGCGGTGCTTTGTCCCTGCTTCCTCCACAAGATGTTTTAGTGTCATCTTTGATCTGCTGCTGTTCTTATGGCTTTTCTCCCCCATTCCATGTTCTCTCGGTTTTTTTCAAACTCATGGATTTTGCCGGCCAATGTGCAATAGGGCAATTACTGGTTAGGCCGGATTTTTGATTTCTGACCTCCCATTTATTCCCCACGTGAGTGAGTGCAGCTGACGCAGGTGTCTCCAGGTCCAGTTTCTTCTACTATTTGTCAAAGTGAACTATTATTTATGTACATTCTTTTACATTGTTCCTATATTTGTACCTTGAATGTGTTTACTTCTCGGTTTCTGTTATTCCTGAATATGTATACGTTTTAAAAATGAAGAATTAACAAAAATAATAATAATTTGGTGCCAGATAACATTGTTAGGTACACTGGCTACCTAATCCTGAGCCCTGTTTTGTGCAGGTTGTAAAATGGTGGATGCCTTAAACTACCATGCTACAGTGAAAGGGGCCTCCATAAAAGACCACCCAACAGACATTGAAAATTTGCCAAAAATATGCAAACATTCATTCTGTTCAAGGAGAGTCTGGTATTTAAAGCATGGATTGATTATTATCATTGCACGATAGGGATTTCTGACATGATTTTGAGATAACGTTACAGAGGAATGTAATTTACACCAAAGGGTGTTTTTTTATTATTATTATTATTATTATTATTATTACACAGCTTCAGTTATCTCAAAGATGATCTGAAAAGTTCTATCAGACGTACTCATTAAATTTTGTTAGCAGCAGAAGGGAGTCTTTCGCAATGCTCCAGCATAGGCTACAACTAACTATATGCTGCTGATAAAATAAAAAAATATGATATTGTTAGACTGCACTTTAAGGTAGATGCAACATTAATTGCCATCTGTTACACTTACTCAACACATGGGATTGCTTTAAAAAAGACAACAAAACAGTGAGCAAAAAAGAAGTGCAGGGAACCATCAAAATCAGTATGGTTACAAAAATATGTAAACATGCTGGAAGAAATATCTGCACATGAACAGCAGGCCAGTGAATGAAAGGCGATATGTGGTGCTGGTAACCAGACATTAAAGTGAACCTGTTGCTTTGCCCTGCATGAGCAAAACAGAGGCTCTTTGTGGAAGGAAATTTATTGCATTTTTCAGTGGTCACATATTCTAAATTATTAATGTAATCTGGTTTCGATGCAACTTTAAAATGTTTTTACATACTTTCTGTATCACCTTTTCATTTATTACATTAAATATACAAATATGCTAATTACCCTCTAGTGACTATCTGTATTTTAAATAAATGGTCAACAACTGCAGAGATGTCAGCCACATGGAGAGCCTATTGTTTTCTAGCAGTTATAGCAGACTGTTAAGCTAGTTGTACAAAAGCATCATTTTGTTTGAACGCTTGTATGGAAGTTTTTGAAAAAAAAAAAAAAAAAAAAAAATCGATCATCAATATTTTGTTGGCTTGCCATGCCAATGTTTCGAATTCTAATGTTCGATTTTAGAATACACAGATACCAATACTAGCATCTGTGCCGATACCAAGTATTTGGGAGATTACGCGCTTCCCGACTTCCTGATTGGTTAGGAAGCCAGGCTGCTTAGCAATATGTGAAACCAGCTTCCTAGCCAATCAGGAAGCCGGGGGAAACGAATGACTGAAGCCACGCTGACTAGAAACAAGTGAAGCCGGCTTCCTAGCCAATCAGGAAGCCGGGAGGTGGGTCATGATGTGCCACCCGGCTTCCTGATTGGCTAGGAAGCTGGCTTCCCTTGTTGGTAGGCAGCCTGGCTTTCCTGACCAATCAAGAAGCCGGACGGCACCTCATGACTCGCCACCCGGCTTCCTGATTGGCCAGGAAGCCAGGCAGCCTCTGAAGCCGCTGTTCTTTCTCTAGAACACCGGCTTCACAGGCGATTAGGAAGCCAGGGTCATGATCCGCCGCTCGACTTCCTGATATCGGGGCACAATACGCCGATACTCGTTATCGGCGAGTACCGAAAAAGATATCAGTACTCGTACAACCGGTATTGGTGCATCCCTAACAGCAACATTGTAATTCTAAATCCTTTAGAATAATGCAAAGTAAAAAGTTTTTACATTTTAGTACCAACGTAGGGATATAAAAACATCTGGTTATATTATATGGTATTAGCTTGGCTTATACCAAGATCACAGCTGCTGCAGACATGACCTTGGTACTGTTTTAGCAACTGGCTTTCATATACAAGTGATTGGGCTGCTGTAGAGCCTCCCCCCCAGCCACTGGCAATCCCAGGTTCTGATGTCCCTCATGCAGGCCCAGGACCATATCATCGGCAGTCTCCAGCTGCCTCAGAAGGAGATCTGCACACTTCCGGTGGCTGATCTCCCCTCTAATTAACGAACCCACAAGTGACAAGTAATTCACCACTTACGATTTCAGGTTGTCTGTTCTCCGGCTGCTATGCCAGAGAAAAAGCTGGTGAAGCATAGTGTGTTCTTCATCAGCTTTGGTGGGGTCCATAGGCGACATTGGACGTCTAATACTCCCCTGTAGTCTCCATAAAGAGGACCAATCAATCACAAAGGGGGTTTGTTAGCACCCTATGTGATAGCATTAAAGCGTAAATTAAAAAAATAAAATGAAGGTTTAAATATAAAGAAACAAGCGTTGGGTGCGCTTATATGTGAAAATGAAATGTAACATACCGCTGGAAATGCTGGAGAGCAATAATTCTAGGACCAGTAATCACTGCCAGCTCTAAATTGATGAGAGGTAAAGGCTTTTAAACCATAGACAATTTCGGGTACCTTCATTTGACAGGCATGCGCAATTTTATATGTATGACATGTTTGGTATCCATTTACCAAAGCAACCCCATCTTTTATATTTTTACAAAAAAAAATTCAGTATTTTATTGTGCAACATAAAAATTTTTTAAAAGGCCACTGCTTTCAGACAATATATAATTGTTTGGGTGTTTTAAGCCGTTTTCTAGCCAAAAATTCAGATTTTACAAATGTGTGGAAAAAAAAGTTGCTTCGGTATTCAAGTGGTTAATTATCTTACACAGGCATCATCCCATGAGGAAATACTGGCTATCCTAGATGTAATAAACTAAGTGTCAATCCACTTTTAAACACAATTAAGCATACCCTACACACAAACTTTCTTTGCATTGATTTTTCATACATTCCTATACCATAGGTAACATAGGTAACCTTTGGGTTTTTATCAGCTCACTATAGCTGATAAACTATCGTCAATTTGCCCACGTTAACTATTGGAAAACTAAATGTACATTCCAAAAACAAAAATTCTACTGGTATATGGCTAGCTTTAGTTTTGGATTGCGAGTGGAGAATAACCCAGTATAAATCACTGTGCATCACTACAAAGAAAGGAGCAGAGCACTTATAAGTAATGTGCAAATAAGCCAGTCTTCAGCATATACCGAATACAATTAAAAATTAGTCACTATTATTTACTTGTTAAAGGCCAATTCTATCTGTATTTCTTCTGAAATTCAGACTTAAATGCTGGTTCCCTTTATCTCCCGACCAGAAATTCCATTCCTCTCTGCCATATGGCTGCTACCAACACAGACAAATAACAGTGTCCACATTCTTTTGGTAGATTCTTAATAATGGAGGAAAAATGTAGAGGATAATTTAGCTTTCAGGGACTGACACTTTCCTTATGGTTTTGTAAGAGGGGATTAAACATTTTATTGATAAACAACCTGTAGTTCTTCACTTACTGGGGGATAGAAGACCCATCATGCTCTGTGAAGCTCCCTGGCTAATCTTAGATTCACAGAGGAGTTCATTTATATAGCAATAGAATGGCACACAAATGCATTGGGATTCTAAATTAAAATGAATGAAGAAACAAAGAACAGGAGGAAAACCTGGTCACATGACCTGTCAAAGTCATGTGACCAGCTTGTTCCCCATTCAGAGGGTTCTTTGCTGCATTAAGCAGCGATAAATCCGTGACCTATTGGGGTCTACATTTTATGAATGGGGGGTATAATGTAGACTTTGGTGCAAAGTATCCTACAAACTATGGCTTGCAGGTTCCAGACCCGAAGATACACTGATGTGAAGAAGTCTTGATGCTGAAGTCTCTGTGAGATTGAAAAAACAGCCAATCATTTTAGTCCTGTACAGTGGAAGATGGCTTGAAATATCCTATCAGGATTTTTATGCCACCTTACTTACTGGCCCAGTGCGAGGGTGCAGGAAGTGATGGTGATAGAGATAGCAACAAAACCATATGGCTTAGTAGCGTGGGCATGGGATAGAACTCAGGTTTTTATTGCTCTGTTGGCTTCCTGTCCTGGTGACATCTGCAGCCTCTCATTTCTTATTCTGGTGTCCCCAAGAAGTTTTGGGTGGGGTTGGGAGGTACTTATGGTTTCAAGAAGATGCAACAAAAATAACACAGCCACTTTGCCTATTTCTTTCCATCTGATTAAGCAAGAAGAGAGACATTATACTGAATTAAAGGCTGCTATGAAAAGAACATCAATTTGCTCTAAAATCTAGAAGGCAGAACTCAGGAGTCTATTTTTACATGTTATTCAGTTGGTAGGAATGTATGCTATTTCACAAGCATGCAAGGCCTCCTGTGACCAGAGAAAGCTGTTTAGTTTGGCGGTCTGGAGAATTCTAAGTAGCTGAGGGAAAGGAATCCAATTCTATACCTGTAACAAAGACATGATCCAGAAGATTGTTATATTTAGATCCATGATCATCAGATATAAAATGCAATGTTACTGCTTCATTTAACCGCTGCATTGGAGTGGACAAAAAAAAGGAATCAGTTGCACAGAATTTATATTATCACAATCTGGCTATAACGAGTGCAGAGAATTTCGAGGAACAATTTACAAAGCAGTTTAAAAAGAGCACCATGTAAGTGTGAAACAAAGCAAAACAAGTGAGTGATCTTTTCCAGTTTATATTTATTACAGGTATTTATATACTGCCAACAATTTATGCAGCACTTTACATACTGCACATCACTGCAGTCCCTGCCCTTGAGGAACTTACATTCTAAAATGTCCTTATTGCACACACATACTAGAGCCAATATTAGACAGGTGCGCGCGCGAGCAGAAAAAAATTGCCGTCTGGAGACGGCAACCCGCAGATGCTGCAGTTTTTACTACGGGTGGACGGCAAGAGGTTAACTTTGCGGCATGTCTTTGGAGTGTGGGAGGAAACCGAAGTACCCGAAGGAAACCCACGCAAGCACAAGGAGAGCATGCAAAGTCCTTCCATAGGCCCTGCATTGTAGGCGATTACATCAGTGGGCCTTTGACCGCTGGAGCTGAGCCGGATTTACTCTCTCTGCTGCCCCCTGCCCCTACCTGCCAAATGCCCCCCCTCCCTAATGGAGAATGGCAGATCTGACAGGGTTCATACAAGTGATCTCCGCGACATCGCCGCGATCACTTGTACAAAACAAGCGGCGGCTTCCCCGCTGTACATTTAGCTCTGCGTGCCCAAAGCAGGGCTAACTGTAGAAGACAACTACCCGACCCGCGCTAGGAACTGCATGTCCTGGGCATCGGGAGATAGGAATTCCACACCCCTGCTGCCCCTCTACTCCCTGTTGCCCCGAGGCCAGGCCTTGGTTGGCCATGTGGGAAATCTGGCCCTGGGTGCCAGTCTTGGAGCCTGAGAAAGCACTGATCAGGTAAGTAAGAGTCCTTCACACAGGTCCCCTAGATATTAACAAACAGGGATTTTTTTATTTTTTTTTATTTCCCTGCAGATAATCTTTATCTTTTTAGGTTAGGGCAAGCAGCCACCTTTACAGCCTCCCAGATCATGGCAGTAGAAACAAACAATCTCACAGCTGCTATTGCCTACATGCCACTACTGCCTGCAGTAAAAGGGTTAATAGAAGTAACTATATTCCATTTGATATAACATCTGCCTAGAGAATTTAAAGGCCTCCCCAAGTCATCCAAACAATGCTGACTGGGTCATGCTTGACCATGACATCTGTTCTATGGCCAAGCCGGGTGATATTTGTGCATCCAAACACTCATTCTTAGGATGTTGCCAATAGATTTGCTGCATACAATATTTATCAAAGCA
>NW_017307668.1:396738-427705 GCF_000935625.1 Nanorana parkeri | reverse complement strand
AGCAGGCTGCTGGAAAATGTTGTTTTAATGGATGTAAAAAATAAGAAATGATTCTGTTTGTTACTATTTGGCACTGGAAACTCAGTACAAAGCTGTTCTTTTTGGTGCCAAAAACTAAAATCCCTCGAGTGTCCATAACCTCTGAGCTATTCTTAACTGTTAAGCAGACCCCAACAAGTAACCTTTTCCTCATCAAACCATAACATACAATCCCTAAAATGAACCCTTAGCCTTTCCCAAACACTACAGACAAGCTACTGAATACACAAAAGAAATACATGGAGGCTTTTACCTGTCAAAAGGATTTGAATTTCTGTACATCCAGTCCCGAGATCTACACAGCCCCATCATACAGACCGCTTGCCTTTTCTCTGCAGTAGTAAAGTAACACAGACCATGTTCCTCCCCATCCTGTGACTAGACAATAAAATGAGGAGCCGCAGACTAATAACTAATAACTGCCGCAGACTAATAACTGTTGGAACATGTGCTGCTTCTCCATCACGCTTTCTGCGCTTTGTTGTACAGGGACTGCAAGTGGCAGTTACAAAGTCAAATTCAAATATTTAAACTGTTTTCATTAAAAAAAACAAATAAATGTAATGAATGCATTATTGAATACAACACTGCATTCATTTGTGTCTAACATCTGCCTAGAGTTCAGCTTTACCTTGACCCGTAGGCCCCGTTCCCACTGCGCGATATGCAAATCGCGCGCTTGCCACGCGATTTGCATATTGCGCGACATCGCGAGATTTGCCGCGCGATGTCGCGTTCAAGCTTGCATTGAGCAAGCTTGAATCGCGGCTAAATCCGCTCCAAAAAGGGTCCTGCTGTAGCGACACACGACCCGCGACAGCAGGACCCTTTGCCCCATTGGATTGCATTGGAGCGCGATATCGCGCGGTAATTTGCCGCGATATCGCGGGAATTACCGCGCGATAAATCGCTCAATGTGAACGGGGTCTAAAACTCATGCCAACAGTAACACTTAAAAGGAGAACTATTGGGACATTAAAATACACTCTTCCCAATAGTTAGAGCTGGCGTGCGACACTGCAGCGGCACCAGCTCCATAGCTGGGCAATCACAGACCGCTGAACACTCATCTCATGGCTTCTCCCTGCGGAGAGGGGTGACTGTCATTCATCGCAGGGATTCCCCTGCTCCCCTCTCGCTGTTCCTCCAGAGCTCATTGGGAGGGACAGAGAAGGGGAGGAGATGGGCATAGCTGATTCTGGCTCTAGAGAGGCAGAGCCAGCTGTCAATCAGGTAGCGGGGGTGGATCCTGGCAACCTTGTCGGGATTTTTCTTGCAGCGCGGCTCTGTGCTATCAACGTATAGTGAGCAATAGCCTGATATTTGCTGAATTTAGGTCACAGGAGGACATTAGCAAATGCACTTAACCTACCCTAATCCCTAACACAATCCCTTATTAACCTCTGCAGTAGTATCCTGAAGCATCAGCACTGAAAGTACCAAAACACTGCTGCCAGGAAAACGGCTATAAAAAAATAAAAACCTTCACAATTAAACAATAACAAAAAAAAAAATAGAACTTACTCGAGTTTCCCAAGAAAATGGTGCAGAGTGTTCATCTTGCCATGTTATGTCCTGAAAAATAAAAGGAGTAAAATGTCAGTATGGTTATAACAAGAAGTCTTTATTAGATTATGAATTATGCTTTAATCTGTGCGCATGTTTCATGTAAAGAATATGTTTTATTCCGTATTACAGGTACATACAGATGTGAAAGTATAAAACACAGAAATAGTGACCCCCTGAGGGTATACAGAAGTTAGGGGTGCAATCTACTTGCCAGCTGAAAAAGTCAGGTAAGTAGAAGTGTAATAGTACAAGTTTACACAACACAATAACACCGTGGACATGTTTCATTATCCAATAGTTCCCAATGCAGACCCTGGCCTTAGCTGTTAGAAGCCCATTGTACCTTTGTGCTAATGCTATTTTCTTACTGTTTTGTTACAAATTTCATAAAAACTATAAATAAAGAATTCATAAAAAAAAAAAAAAGAAGAAAGAAGAAGAAGCCCATTGTACAAGAAACAACCCCACAAGTCCAAAAGAACAAACAAATGCACTACAGAGCTGAAGAATTAAAAAAAGGACCAGTTAATGTTGGATGGTGTTCTCTGCAGAATGCAGGTACTGATGTCAGTTAGGGTCCGGAACTCACTGCCACAGGCGGTGATTTCAGCAAATAATGTGGAATTCCTCAAGAAACTTCTGGACGATTTCTTAAGGGACCGCAATATACAGGGGTACGGGTACTCCTAGAATGAGATCCTAATAGGTTGGACTTGATGGACTAATGTCTTTATTCAACCTCAAATACTATGTAACTATGTAAAAAGAGTAAATGAACTCTGGGAGCTGCGCCAAAAAACTGGCAGCCAGAGGGAAAGGACTAGTCACCAGTATTGCCCATGATCTTCCTGCAGCTGATCTTTCCCCATTTCTGATTTACCATGCCTTGTTCTGTACCATGTGTCCATACAGAGCTGACAATTGTATTAGAGGTAGGGCTTTGCTTCCTCATTTCAGAGCGTCCAGCTATGAGAACAGTGGGTAGCACACTAGTGGTATCATCAAATCTCACTCCAAATCTCGTAACACTAGCAGTCAGAGACAGCAGTACCTTAGATCTAATACTACAGATATACAACCATGAAACCCAGGAGTAACTAGGCAAAGGGCATGGCTATTTCTTTAGGAGGAATTTAAGACAAAAAGATGAGCCTAAGCAAGGTACTGCTTGGGCAAAACGAATGATTAAATATTACCTGTTAATATTGTTCCTAAATTATAGGGTAGCCCCACTGCTAGGGTTAATTTGTAATTTGCCCGGAGGTCTTCTTTAATTGCATCTTACCAAATAAACAGAATATTACAAATGATGCTCTGTCCTGTTATCTTATGGGAAATGCACAAGCAGCCAGTTAGCAAAGTCCTTTCTATAGATCCTTATCTGAAGAAAAAAAGATCCCCATGAGAGAAGGCCGCCGTTCCTGTGAGTTACTGGCCCTACACAGGAAAGTCATTTAGTGCCATGGAAGATCTCTCTCATCACAGCTACACACAAATGACCTTTATTTCACAAATCTAAAGTGGTTAGACAGAAGTTGTGCAAAGAAAGGAAATAAGATGTATTAGCAGCAGCCGGGACCCAGTATGCGGCTATTACATTGTATTAAATAAACAGTGTTTGATAACAGAGGTAGTGAAAGATCATCAACAACCAATAGAGCGGCAGCAGGAGTTCTCACATCTTAAAGAGAAATACACGGGCTGCCATTCATGATTTCTCCTGTGTGAAAATTCCAGCTGTGATGCCGATTAACAGGTTTCCATTATAGCGTGCCAGCTGTTTCGCCATTAGCGTGTCCCTTTGGAGCTGCGGAGAAATACTAGTAACATATCGGCCGGCTGATGGAACCACAGCTGAATGGTGGGATGGTACAGGCATCCAACACACTCTGAAGTGTTCCGTGCAAAAGATTTCTGCGAGAGAGCAAAGAGTAAATATAGACAGCAGTAACGCAAACACTAATGCCTCCAACAATACAATTTGGCAACTCACAAGATCGCCGGCATTGCTGCACGCTGTGGTGGCATGCTACTTTCTGGAAAAGACACACACTATATACAAGTTTGGAGAGGTGCCCCTTAAAAGTAGAATTAGAGCCCAAACTTTTCTGACCTCCCTTCATTTAATAAATTTGCTATTAATACATTACAATAACACGTAACCAGTAAAAAAAAATTATCTCTGCAAAACATGGCAGCGAGAGTGCCCCCGGATTCCTTAGAGCACACCCACACAGCCATGCCTAGTCAAAAGTCCCCCTTCACCTATTAGTCCCAGCCACTTACTGCAGGGATGGCCAAACTCCGGCCCTCCAGCTATGGTGAAACTACAAATCCCATGAAGCATCTCTCTCAGGGAGTCATGTCTGCGAGAATCTTGCAAAGTCTCATGGGATTCGTAGTTCCACCACAGCTGTAGGGCCGCAGTTTGGCCATCCCTGCCCTACTGTAACAGCTGTCCACTGCAATTATCAATCACTTCAGCCCCCCCTTCACCCATCAGTCATTGACCCACCCCCCATCCGTTACAAATTCCCCAGTGTTCCCCTCTCCATTGTTTATAAATCCAGCCACGACACAGTGCACATGCTTTTTATATATATGTAATCCATCTAAAACAAACTGCACCGCTCCTCTAGAACTTCTAAAAAGCTTATTTTCAAGACAGCTGCAGCCCACTAGGCAGAAGGAGTCCCCCACTTCTGATTGGCTGGAACAGGGTGAGCTTCACCGGGTTGTGCCCTGCTGTCAGCTGTGTTTTGTAAGGCTACAGCAGAGTGAGGGGCAAGGCATCGCCGTACCTCCCATGCTGCATGGCTGGAACATTGCGACACGTGTATTTCTGTTTAAAAAGCTAAGGAACAGGCGGACCCAGCCCAGGACACAATGGGCCACACAGCGAATGGTGCATTTCAAGACATGTATTCCTGTTTGAAGGTACCCAAGAGGCGGATCCAGCCCAGGACACAGTGGGCCACACAGAGAATGGTGCATTTCAAGACATGTATTCCTGTTTGAAGGTACCCAAGAGGCGGATCCAGCCCAGGACACAGTTGGCCACACAGGGATTGCAGGCGGGCCAAGTGTTGGGTACCAGGGCCCTAGTGTGTGTTATTGAGAGCAAAAGCTATTATCCGGCCCTTTTGACCCTGAACTAGTGACTTCCTAGCTACTTTGGTTTGCTTTTTCTGAGGGGGTCCCCGCTCAACCTACTCTCTTTCGTTACACTTTTGTTCACTTGTTTTCTCTTCTGGTTCTTTTCTTTACTCTCCCTTGTTTCTTTTTCTTCTACCTTTTTTTCTCTCTTTCCTTTTCTTGTTTCACTCTTTTCTGCCCCTCTCCCCCCGATTGTTTTTTAACTTCTTTTTCCATTTTTGGGAATTTACTTTATGTTTATAAGCTAACTCAGCCCGTTGGGGTTGGTCAATACGTGATATCAGTGTCCTTGCTCTCCGGATATACCACTAGATAGTTCCTAGTGCAGGAATTTTGGTGGAGCCATCAGGGCATTTAGAGACGTTATGCCGCTTATTTCTCTTTCTTCATTTTACACTCATTGAATATGTAGACGTTGTTGAAGTTATGATGATTTATAATACCTATGGTTACAGAGCTGGTTGTTGCTGCTGCGCCAGCGGATTTATTTTCGTCCTTTATTTGTCTATTGATTGTTGAAAATTAATAAAAAGTTTGTGACAGAAAAATCATAGAAATGCTCAGAAATATTTCCATACCTCCTGTAATGACGTTCTATCATGTAAACTGAAATACAGCCGGAACAAGATATTCACACACCCAGAAATGTGGAACGCCTGCAGCGGCCAGGGTGCGGCAAAGTGGTGGCATTTGAAGACACGGGCTTCCAGAAAGGCAAGTATAGATGCTATTCTTTTACAGCAGTGGCTCTCAACCTGTGTAACCACAGGACCCACATTTGTCCTTGGTCATTAAGTCGCACCACGCACACTGCAGTAGTGCATGCTCTGGTGCGGGCGATCAAACTGTGGGTGGGGGGTGCGTTTGAGGTGTCATTCAAATGAATGGCAATGCAACACCAGAACGGAATGCGTTACAGTGCGTTAATCGTACGGGACTGTACAATTAACACACTGTACTAGTGTGAACGGGCCCTCAATAACACTGACAGACACACACAACCACAATCTCACACATACCCACTCCAAAAAAATGTGTGATTTTTTTTTTCTTTAAGATCCCTCAGTCTTCCTACCTTACGAGAACTGGAGTGGATCCTCAGCCTGGGGTCCAGTGTGGGTTGCTGTGCTGTGACGGAGCACCATCCATATGTGCATTGCTTGTACAGCTCCCTTGCGTGCACCACAAAGGTGTCGGGAGCCAGAATGTAACGTCACTCCGCTTCAGGCACCTCTACAGGGCATGCGAGGGAGCAGTAAGCAATGCACGTATGGATGGAGATCCCTTGTGGTCATACCCCAGCCCACCCCACCTCAAGCTGACACTTGGTGCCAGGCAGCATATTTTGCATGGAGTGCAGCACAGAAATGACAGTGCTGCACTAGGGGGAGGCTAAGGAGTCTTTCACCTAGCTCATTGGAAGGCACACGGTGACCCACTGAACACAGGGTCGCGATCCACCAGTTGAGAAGCACGGTTATACAGGAAGTGCTCATTTTCTAAATGACCCCGAGGTGTCACGTAAATTAAAATAGATATCTTTAACATACTTTTTGCATTGCGCCGTGCAAGCTGCTGCAACCACCGGTGCATGACATGGTCATGGGACATCAGCTGAGCTAGGAAAGGTTCTGATGCTGTTGAACAGTGGCTGGTGACTATGTCAATCAAGCTGATTTGTGTCAACAGGTCAGCTGGTACTGCAACAGGGCGCACATCCTAGGGTGACAAAGTTACATCTCCACAGACTCACACTATGGCAGCCTAGGGACAGAGGTTACCAGGAAGGCCGATACTGGCAGCACCACCAGGTCTAGACAGAAGAAAAAGGAAGCCTGGAAATAAAAACAATATGACTGCCAAGACACGAAGCAGGCTAAGATACCATTTATCAATTGTAGATTTTAGGGTTTACATACAGTTTTAAAGACACACCATGTGAGGCTTGCTGAGGAAACAGATCCACCTGGCTATGGCTAGTAAATCAGCAACCATTAATATAACACATGTTTAACATCATGTTTCAGTACATACATATTGTGTTGGTCATAGAGCTTGGATCATCATGAGGTATTTACTATACAGGTAGGGGCATTGAAGTCACAGGTCTTGCCCATTATGCGTGTGTATATGCCCATGTCCCCGTTATCCCATGCAGTGTGTACATAACCTTGTCCCGGGAACCCCACGCAGTGTCTATGCACCCCTGTCATCCCATGCAAGTGCCCATGTCGCGGTCCTCCCATGCAGTGTCTCAGTGCCCACATCCTTGTCATCCCATACAGTGGCTATTTGCCCACATCCCCATCATCCCATACAGTGGCTATTTGCCCACATCCCCATCATCCCATGCAGTCCCTGTGCCCACGTCCCCGTCATCCCAAGCAGTGTCCATGTGCCCACGTCCCCAACATCCCATGCAGTGTCCCAGTGCCCACATCCCATGCAGTGTCCCAGTGCCCACATCCCCGACATCCCATGCAATGTCTCTGTGCCCACATCCCCGACATCCCATGCAGTGTCTCTGTGCCCACGTCCCCGACATCCCATGCAGTGTCTCTGTGCCCACGTCCCCGACATCCCATGCAGTGTCCCTGTGCCCACGTCCCCGACATCCAATGCAGTGTCCCTGTGCCCACATCCCCGACATCCAATGCAGTGTCTCTGTGCCCAGGTCCCCGTCATCCCATGCAGTGTCTCTGTGCCCAGGTCCCCGTCATCCCATGCAGTGTCTCTGTGCCCAGGTCCCCGTCATCCCATGTGTATGTGTTCATGACCCTGTCACCCCATGCATGTGCCGATGTCCCTGCCATCCTATGCAGTGTCAAATTGTCCTTGTCATCCCATGCAGTGTCCATGTGCTCATGTCCCTGTCACCCAATGCAGGGGCCCTTGTCCCTGTCATCCCATGCAGTGTCTATGCACCTATGCCCCAGGCATCCATTGCAATGTGTATGTGGCATGTCCCTGTCACCCCATGCAGTGTCTATGTCCTTGTCACCCCATGCAGTGTGCCAATGTCCATGTCACCCCTTGAAGTGTCTATGTCCATGTCACCCCATGCAGTATGCCAATGTCCATGTCACCCCATGCAGTGTCTATGTCCCTGGCATTGTACCCACCTCCTCTCCGAAGTGCACCACCTTCTGGCCTGGCTGTGTCTTGAGCACCGGGTAGCAGGGGTCTGGCTGGGTGTCAGCGTCTCCTCTGTGCAGGGCATATCTCTTCTGGAGCTCTGGGTCCACCATACTCTTGTCTATGGCTTCGTCCTGCTCTTTGGGCGGCATCTTCTCCCATTGGGTTCCATAGCGCTGGCGGATCCGTTCCTTATCCTGCATGATCTTTTTGGCCATGGAGTTGAGGGAAGAGAAATATGCAAACCGATTCCTCTCCTTCTCGTCCAGGGGTCGGTTACCTGACACGGCAGTCCGAGCCGCGGCTATTGCAGCCGCCATAGAAGCCATTTTTTTGTCTGCAGAGGATCCTTTGTGTGCTCCGTGAAGTCCCTTATTTTAACGAATCTGTCCCTGGCAGCCTCCAGCTACACTGGCACCTAGGACACAGGGAATCCAACGTTCCACATTCCTCCTCCCCATATGTCCCTTCCACAGACAAGTCACTTCCTCCCAGCCGCCCTCCCTCCTCCTCCTCCTCCTCCTCCTCCTTCTAAGCACATGCCTGCCGGTCCTTTCCTGGACTTCCTGGTCCTCCTCTTCTCCATATATATATATGTGTACAGCGTGTCAGCCTCTGTCTCAGAGCCTCCCACTGTCACTGCTGACAATATATTTCTCTTTCCAATCATATAGGAAAGATAGACACATTACTTGCATCAATACTGCCATTTCCTCTAGTATACCCTGACAATATACTTCTATTTCCATTCTTGGAGGAAAGATAGACACACTACTTCCATGGAGTGCTGATTGACTCCAATGGCAGCTGATGCCAACATGTGCCAGTCTTCTGTCCTGCTCACTGCCCAGTGCTGAAGATGACAACAGTGATGTCAGCAAGTATTAACTTCAGCAGAGTTGACTCTTGTACTCCCTTTCCGAACCCCACTACTGTACACAGTGACCCCTTGTCACTCAACACCCCTGACACTACACCCCCTTGTACCCCTGTGTCCCTTTGCCACCAGCATCCTGACACTGCACCATCCCTGTCACCCAACTCCACTGACGCTGCACCCCCCTGTAACCCCTGCATCCCTTTGCCACCAGCATCCCGACATGCACTCCAAACTCCAGTGACACTACACCCCCTTGTAACCCATGTATCCCTTTGCCACCAGCATCCTCAACACTGCATCCCTTGCCACGAACACCCCTGATTATAAACCCCTTGTAACCCTGTACCCATTTGCCACCAGAATCACAGACACTGCGTATCCTATTGTCATCAGCATCCCCGAAACTGCAACCCCTGTCACTCAACACCCCTGACACTATACTACGGTATATACTATACCCACTTGTTACCCTATTTCCTTCTGTCACCTGCATCCCAAAATTACCTCTAACTGTATCCCTTTGTCACCGACATTTCCAACAGTGCATTTCCCATCACTTAACACCCCTGACACTACGACCCCATGTAAGCTTGTATTCCTTTATCATCATTATCATCGACACTGCACTCCCATGTCATCCAGCACCCCTTTTATTTACTTTGCTGAAACATGGACACGCACCCCCTGCTACTCAGCTCCCCTGCCACTGCACCCCCCTGCCTGCTACACAGCTCTCCTGCCACTGCAACCCCCTCCAGCTACCCAGCACACCCGACACTGCATGTCTTGCTGCTTAGCTCTACCGACAATGCCCCCCTCCCCCCAGGGTCTGGATTAACCGATAAAGTGCTATTAAAGCGTTATGTAAACCCTATAACAAAAATGTCATATATTGTAGCATGCCATTCTTTATTCTTTATTTTCACCTGGTGAACCTGCAAGCAACATACTTCCTGTCCTAGGTAGCAATGCTCACTCACTGCACTGTATCTATGGAGGAGCAGCATTGTCACTCCAAGACATGATGACTACTAGAATACCTTGCCCTCTACCTTTTTCCATATCAAATGGGGGACGTGTTCTGCAGTCCACATAGTGGAAGGGAGCAACTAATAAAAGTTTTAGTTAGCATTTACATACATTTAAAACTAGGGTGCTCCGAAACTGGTTTTTCGGTATCGACTACGAGTACTGATATTGTTTTTTGGTACTCGCCGATACTGAGTACCAGTGCCTTGTGCCCCGATTATCAGGTAGTCGGGCGGTGAATCATGACACGTTGCCCGGCTTCCTTATTGCCTGTGAAGCCGGTGTTCTAGCGAGTCATGAGGTCCCGTCCGGCTTCCTAATTGGTCAGGAAGCCAGGCTGCCTAGTAACAAGTGAAGCCAGGCGGAAAGTCATGACCCCCCTCCTGGCTTCCTGATTGGCTAGGAAGCCGGCTTCACTTGTTTCTAGGCAGTGTAGCTTCCTGACCAATCAGGAAGCTAGGACGCGAGTCATGATTGCCGCCCAGCTTCCTCATTGATTAGGAAGCCAGGCTGCCTATCAACAAGTGAAGCTGGCTTCCTAGCCAATCAGGAAGCCGGACAACACATCATGACCCGCCTCCCGGCTTCCTGATTGGCTAGGAAGCCAGGCTTTTTGGCAACATGTGAAGCCGGCTTCCTAGTCACCACCCGACTTTCTGATTGAGCCGGCGAAATGCTCCCTCTGCATCTCCCTCTGACCGGAAGTTTTGGTATCGGAGGTAAGTATCGAAGCATTTGGGCAAGTATGAGTACCCACCCAAATACTCGGTATCGGCACTGATACCGATACAAGTATCGGCATCAGAGCATCCCTACTTAAAACCCTACAAGGGTAAAGCATATAGCACCATACCTTTGCTTTTAGTATCCCACTGTGTGCTTTTTGTATACAGGATTTTATGTATCTATAATTAGCCTTCCTAAATGCTCTCTACCCCATTACTGTATATAGGTTGGCTTCTCTCCCTCATAGGGTCACCTAGAGCCACCCTTATACCTGCACTCCTACATCCAGAACTACATCATGATACGCCAGCAGCTCCAAAGCCCTCTGTTCAAAGCAATGCCCCTTACTCTTTGTCCTCCAATGGCTTTGCCCCGACAACACTATGGATAGGTGTAGATGTGTGATGGTGAAAGTGTGCAGTGAATGCTCCCCAGTATACAGAGCGAGGGGATTTTATAACATCAAACTGTGAGTAAGGATATATTCAGAAAAATATTGTTAAAGAGAAAGTTTACCCATATCTTTAAAATAACAACAAAGGCCCCATCGGAAATGTTTCATAATGATAATCTACAAACGGATACTTCTAGATAATGGCCGGCTTTTTATTCTTTGCATACCTTATTTGTATTTTCTTCCCCAGTCTTCTGACAGTGGCCATTTTAACTAAAGGCAGAGGAATCCATCTCCCTTTACTTCCTGGACTAGGACATCACATGTGACCATGCACATCATCTCAGTGGAGGAAAATGCCTTTCCATGACATGTCATGAGATTACAGAAGAGATATCCCAGCAATGCACTGCTGATGTAATCTTCCCAGTATTTATTGCTTGGGTACGAATACATCATGGATTTCCTACGGATTGGAATGGGCAACTCCAGTGGGAAAGGGGCCTCAGGGGTCTATTTATAATATTTATAAAGCAGAGACCAACAAACATTCTCTGGTGGGGAACTATACATGTGCATATGGTTTAATAGATCCCTGTCACCCAGCACCCCAGAATCATGGTTATCCTGAGAATGTAATTTTTTCCGGTGCTCTATTCAGTCGGTGCCAGACAGAAGACTGGTTACATACTATTCAATAAAAAGGGAAATTCCAAGAGATGAACTCTGCAGATCAGGTAAAGACATGCTGAATACTGGTGACGTGCTTTGGGTGGCTTGACTTGTCTGAGAGCATTTTTAAGGACATCTGTCATAAGAGAAATATAAGTGGTGAGATCTGTAGAAATTAGTAGAAGAAACAGTCTGCTGCAATTTACTGTCCTTGGGATTGCATTGTTGATGCAGCAAAATGCCCATTATATATGGACAAATATATTACTAGTGCATGTGAACCATAAAGTAGCTGCAACACACTTAAAACACACAGATATGAACAAAACCTAAGGTCCCATTCACTGTCACGCTGTGTTAGCACCGCGTTGCGTTAGGGCAGCCTATCATTTGCATACAGGCAGCATTTTCGACAGAGCACAGAAACGCACATGCACCGAGAAGGTGCTTTGGGGTGCAATTTGGAATAAAGGCACCATTGTGCTCAGTGGGGGGCCCCGGTGTTCGAACACCGGGACCGTGCACTGCCATATATTGCAGGACCGCACTGAGACTCTGGGGGTGCCCAGTACCGGACCCTACTGGGCCTCCCAACAGCTTTAGGACCCGGTGCCCTGGCACCGCCTGCACCGGCGGTAGTTCCGCCACTGATTGTGCATTTTTGGTGATGCATCTTATCTAAGCACAGCAGTGTCAGTGGAACCTAAATGGAGGTTTTGAACATAATGGGTAGATGCCATTGCATGGAATAATTTCTGTATCTAGCTGGCCTGATGTGTATACTAGGTGGTGAAAACTTGGAGGTGGGTTACTCTATTTGAATGTCCCTCGACACTAATGGAATAAAGTTGTATCTGGACTATTTTAATTGGTGTGGCACTTCAAATCCTACATCTGATGTGTAAACTAGTCCAGAGTCTCGTGACCCAGAAATGAATGAAGCCACAGGATCGGTGGGACAGCACGGCAGCTATCATTTTTAGGAGGTTACACTGGCAGCCCACTTATTTTTCTAATGACCGGCAATGGTGATGTTTCTAATTAGAATACACTCACAGATATCTATCATCAGTAGATACCTGTCACGATCTGGGCTCAAGCTCAGAGTCCAGTAGCTGAAACAGCAGGCAAATTTGTGGTACAACAGGCTGGGTTTGGTACACAAGCAGACGCTAGTAGTATAGGAGCAGGCAGAAGCGTAGTCAGCGAACAAGCCGAGGTCAGTAGCCAAAGGTATCAGGTATGAAGCAGAAGACGATGATAGTGGTCGGTGAAACAGCAGCCAAAGGACGGTAGACGGGTAGCAGTATGAGCAGATTTTATCACAGAGGGAGCAGGAAGCAAGATATTGGCAGGAGCACAATAATCTGGCAAACAGGAAATGCAGAGGCATGGCTAAAATAGGAAGTTCAAGGAAGGAGCAAGGAGTTGAGAGTTCAGCAGAAACTAGGTTTACCTGATGATTACACATGAGAGCAGGCAAGGAGCTATTCAAGGTTTCAGAGTGTCTCAGCAGGTAGAGCCACCACCAGACACAGCAGAGGCCCTGGGTTCAGATCCTGACAATACCCTAGTTTCCCAATTTTGAGTGACTGAGGAAGAAATTGACCAAAACCAATGGAGTTCCAGAGAAAAAATTAACTTTCAAACAACTTCCAAATCAGGAGAGTCCAGCGGAGGGCAACAAAACTAATTAGGGGAATGGAGGACCAGAGCTATGAGACAAGGCTTCTGACCTTAAACATGTTTACGCTGGAATTAAGGAGATTAAGGGGGGATATGATTTTCATGTACAAGATGTTCAATGGTGACAGCAACATTGGCAACAAACTGTTTGAGATTAACTCCATTACAAAGACTAGAGGCCACCACCTAAAGTTGGTGGAGAAAGAATTCCAGCACAATGGGCGAAGGGGGTCCTTTACAGTAAGAGTGGTTAAGGTCTGGAACTCACTGCCATCGGCCGTGATTTCAGACAAGAGTGTAGAATTGTTCAAGAAACGTTTGGACAATTTCTTGAGGGACCGTAATATCCAGGGATACCAGTATCCCTAAGAATGAGATGATGTGTGGACCTATATGGGTTGGACTTGATGAACGTATGTCTTTATTCAACCCCAAATACTATCTAAAGTTTTTAAACATATGACTCAAAACTGGAAAATTATTGAATATGTGAGTGGCAGATTTCTGTGGTTAAAAGCTGACTGAATGCTCCACAACTGGCAAGTAAAAAGGAACATTACAGTGGAGACAGAACTCCCCATCAATACAGTTATCTGCCTTAGTGATTTAAAGTATTGATGTACTAGATTGGGAATAGGCTAAAGGAGCACATCGTTCTTGGCAAAGCAGAAGAAAATACTGTATGTTACTCAGGTGCAGGCACATGGTGTCCACAGGAAGATCTTCCTGGAGACATCTCCACGAGTTGGAAAACTATGGTGTGTTAGTAACGTAAGCTGCAGCCGTCTGAAACTAAGAAGAACATTACATGTGGGCTATGCCGATAAGAGGCACATACTACCGCTGCTTCCAATTAACCCACCTTTTGATATATGCTTCTGCTTCCCTGACTTTATGCCTGCTTAGTACTCTAGCTCAGCTTTTCTCAACCAGGGTGCCGTGGCACACCTGGTTGCCTGTTGTCTTTCTCAGGGGTGCCTCAACATTTTGTGATAGTGGGAAGGGGAGAAATATAGACTGATGTGCAGGGGCTCCTGGTGTAAAGGGGAAACCCAGATGTAAAAGGGGGGGTCTTGATTTGAAGTGGGCAGTTCGATGTGAAGGGGGAAACCTATTTTTTTTTTGTCTGTTTTTGCGTGGGGTCCCCTTAAAATGTATGACATTTTAGACTGGCGTGCCTGGAGGTTTTGCATACTTTTAAAAGGGTGCTGTGACTAAAAAAAAAACGGTTGAGAAACATTGCTCTAGCTCATTCTTTTACAATTACTCTCTTATTACAGAGTTTGGTTGCTAAATGGTAGCGCAAAAAAAAGTGGAGAAGCTATTCATAAGTACAGTATATGTGAGGAACTTGGCCAGGATGTAATACTAAATATCCACAGGCCACCTCCTCCATTGTTTTAAGGACAGGTAAGTTATTAAATATTTTCTAATCATCAGCTCTAGTTTTACCTTTTTAGTTCTGCAATAGAGAAAAACATAATTATATGTATATAAGCATGTTGACTTTCATACTTGGCATTAAATGAAGGAATCAAAATCCCTGTTTAGGAACAAACTCCAGATGTTTTTCCTCACAGCAAGTTTATATTTAGATACTCTGAAAATATTCACAGTAAAGTAATATAAGAAACATTGTTAGCCATCACACTGTCTATGAAGTGTTGTATGAATTACTTTGCACTTTCAAAGGGATATATTTTGGCCTATTACAATCATTTTTAACTCTGCACTATTTCTTAGAATTCTGTTTACTTGATAGAATAAAGCGAAGCACACATTTAATAATAGGTGTGAGAATGGTGAGGACCTTACAAGATAATGCATTATTTTGAGACTATGTTGCCCACTCTGCACTATTGTTGAAAGAGAAGACAATACCTGCTGTGGATGCAGCAATCAAGAAATGGTTATAATTATAGCCCAAAAATTTTAACCAGAAATGTAAAGTAGCACTGCAAGTGCAAAGATGGATGCTCCATATCTTTCTTCCAGCAGGTCCAGGTATGGTCCACAAGGCTCTGCCTAGGAGAAAATCGATCCAGATAGCTTCTATTAGGTGCCGCAATAGTTGTGAGCAGCATTTAGATGAACTTGCTAGAAGACTATTCAGTAAGTAGGGAGTGTGTCCATCACCTAAGGATGCTAGCACAAAACATGTTTGGAGTGGAATGGGTTATACAGGGCTGTCCTAACTAGTGTCTGATCACCTGAAGACTGTTGCATAACTTATCCGTTCCCCACCAAAAAACTCCCTGTGTCATGTGATGTACAATCGAGAAAAAAAGGTTTTGCCTTTATACACTTTAAATCAAACCTGTGAGTCCACAGGAGGATAGGACGAGCACCTCCAGGTGTCTATATTTAAGCTTAATTCTCTTAGAGAGCATCAAATTATCCTGAAAAGCCAGGTTGCTATATGCTCTAAATCTTTATTGGTCAGTGAGGCCACTTATCATAATTCGGGGGCCAATAGAGAGGTAAGGGGAGTGAAAAAGGGTCAGGAACAGCACGACTATTACAGCTATGGTTGGTGTTTCAATACACTGACTCAGCTTTGCAAGTGAGCAGTTTATGCAGGAATCTGGAGGTACCTGTTATTTTGCAGCCAGTTCAGCAAATTCCAGTTTCACTTTTGCATAGACACAGCACAGATTCCTTTTCAATGTGTTTGTGAAAAACGTATTGGGGTTAGGCAGGTGTACATAGGGTTAAATAAAATTAGATATAAAATAAACCAGTGGATCTCAAGCTTTTTATATAGTGTTACCACTGAGGTACCACCTTGACAATCTTTGTGATTGCGGGCCCTCCTTACCATCTTGTCTTGAATTGTATTGTAATGTCTTCCCCTATATTGTAAAGCGTTACGCAAACTGTTGGCGCTATATAAATCCTGTATTATAATAATAATTAGTATGGATCTTCGCCACAATAGCAATAACTGATTTTACAGTAATAAACCCAGCTATAGAAAGATATGCCTTACAACCAGCATACAGTCAAAGTATATACATTGCATTTACTGTATAAGCCAATAACCAAGGGTCCATGTTTATCTTTCTTCATGTGTCCAGTGAAATGTGGTCAGCTCTGTGGCATTTCACTAAATCTGTTTCCAGAACCACCTTTCTTCATTTACACTATGTTACATGCAGAAGAGTGTGGCAGGATCTGCCTCAGAGAAGCCATAGAAATCCACAGATATCACTGGTCTGAACACTGCATGGTTACATAAGCTGCGCCACCAAGTCCTGTTCACCAGTTGCAAAGCATATACAGAGACATTTGGCTTCCTGCATTCCTTTTGGCATCAACCCCTGCAGAGGTATATGGCTGCATAGGAGAGTGATAACACTTTTAGACTCTTTAGTTCTCTACACCATGTTTCTCAGCCAGTGTTATGTGTACCTCAAACTGTCATTCTTCTGTTCTGGGAGTATTTCTGCTTCTATGATTATCTCTTTTTGGAATATTAGGAAATGAATGACTTGTACTGGTCAAGCTTTGTTAGACAAAGGGTACAACACATACAGAGGAAAAGTCTCACTTTTATTACCTTTTTTAAAATATAAATGAAATTTAAAAAATGATTGTGCTTTCAGCTTTTCATTTACATCATTTACAAAGTTTTTGTCTAGCTCTCCCCTCTGTAACAGGGCCAAGTATAATTTGTTCATGCACATGAGGTATGTATTATAGCGGCTCTATTTCCAGTTTCATAACAAAAGATTGTTCTGCATAATTCATAAATTAACATTATCCAGATTTTTCCTAAATACCAATATTTTGTTACTTTATTAACAGTTCTGGAACAGCTATGCATGGCCTGTGCAATTATATCTGAAAATATTTCAGAGTGTATGACAATTGATTTTATCTTTCCTTTGTAAATGACTACAGAGACAATGAAACAAAACATTACTTAATGTGCACCTATTTTTAACACAACCAGCAATTTTACATTTGTATGGAAGCTCTTCAGGGAATTTGAAATATGAGGGAGTTTGCATTCAGAGATACACCAGCAAAAGTGTGCCCACTGAGAACATATGGCAAATCAGGTCGAACTTCTACATAAAAAGGATAGACAACAGTGTGGGCAATGCTGAAAAAGTGTAGTTTCTCAGTGCAGAATATATCTGTACGTGTAAAATAAAACAAAACAGGTCTGGGATATGACTGTCTATCTGGTGGGTATGCTATGTGGATGTGTAGAGCAGCGATTTAAAGAGGAGTTAAGAGATGTGCTGCAGAGAAGGATGACAGGTTGTGGAAGATGGAGTGTAGTGAAGTCTTCATTGGAATAAAGAGAAAGGAAATGAGAAGGATTTGAAGGACATTTCGGGGGGAGGAAAAGGGGTTACCGAAGAGCAGACAGGTTTGGGGATGTAATGATTACACTGGAGCCCCCTGGAGAAAAGACTATAGATAATAGACTATAAGAAATAGACTATAATCAGGAGGAGCTTAAAATACTTTAGATTGAAGGATGACAGTTTGCAAGAAATGAGCAGGGTAATGGGACCAGGAGACTGGCAGTAAGAACTAGGGAGGATTTGAGAGATGTTCCAGGGAGAGGAATAATAAGTTGCAGGAGGTAGAGTGCAGAAATCAGGCCAACAGAATTGAGCTAATGGTGCTGAGGAGGAGTTGAGAGACAGGCCTGGTAAAGGGATAGCAAGCTATGGAGGCGGGAACACAGCTTGCAGGAGGTGAGGAGTATATTGAAGTATAAAAGCCAGGATAGTGAAAAGTATCTGGAAGGGAGTTGGGAGATGTTTGGAAGAGAAGCCTGACATGTTGCGAAGGAGTGGACACAGGTTGTGCGAGATTGATAGTAGTGGAGCAACGAGGAGAGTGGAGAGTAAAGTTTGAAGAGGATTTTAGAGATATGCATAGGAGAGAGGTTGCAGAGAAGTGGACTGAACTTGCCAGAGGAGAGAAGCATAGAGAAGACAGGAGGCATTGAGGGATGTACCAGAAGCATAGAGGAGAATACATATTTTGGAGGCATTGAGGAATGTGCCACAGAGGGAATGTCATACTGTGCAGGAGCAGATAGAGCTTGCAGAATGTGAAGAGTATAGTAGTGTGTCCACAAGAATGAATGATAAGATCCAGGGTAATGCAGGGATGGGCCAGGAAGCAGGATTAAAGGCTGAGGGAAGCACTTTCCTTGAGAAAGAGTACTTTGAGATACAGCTTGCCTCATGTGACAAGCATAGTGGAGCGATCAGGTGACTGGATAGAAGTGAGAGTTAAGCTAGCAGGAATGACACCAATTAAATAAAAAAACCTGGGAGGTGAGCGGCTTTTCATAAGGGCACACGGTGGTGTTGAGTGGAGGTTAAGGAAGACACTTCATGGAAAGATTTCTTTGCACCATTGAGCTCTTTTATTAAATGTGCGTGGACTATACACAGACAGACTTTGTGTCTTTGTACTATTAAGCATTAAACTTTATCATAAGTATGTGGATCATACATCTTCAAGAATATTACGAACGCCTTACAATAGTAATTTTTATTAATGTATTGCATATTGTTTATGAACACTTGAAGTTAAGTGGCTGATTACATATTGTTTTTTTAGGTATATGCATTTGTTAGCAATAGAGATTCAGTTTGAGTGGTTGGATGCGCGGCACAACTTTTATATTATTGTATGATAAAATTCACTATTTAGGGTTTTTTTGAGTGCCTGCTGCTAAACTTACGGGCGCATAGTGACTATATATTTTTATTGGTTTATGTTAAACCATACCAGATGAAATTTGTATATGGCCTTAAAGTGTAAAAAATATTTAAATGGAATAATCAGTCAAACTGTTGTAGTCATGCTGACGGTGCTAAATGTGGCCTGCTAAGCTTTAATGACCCCTAAACACAAAAGGGTTAAACAGAAGGAGAGAATTTATGAATCAAGTTGCAATCTTATAAATATGTCTTATAAATTTTACTTACTGCTTTATTTTCCGTGCCTTGCTGTGCAGTATAATTAGGTTCTTATCTCATGTAAATCAGACTGCCTCTTGTTTAGCACACGCTCTCTGATTTTTGGGTTTTTGTGACCCCTACACTTGCAACACTGGACAACTGACCAGTTTTGTAAGCATTTAAAACAATTTTTTTTTATTTTATTGGTGACAGACTTTTTCATAAAGCACACATGCCTACAAAGTGGTCAGGAGCATGTTAAGTGGTGAGGTATTACTTTTAAACCACAGGAGGGATTATAAATCAAGCTGAAGTGACTTACTCACAGCTAAAACCAATGGCCACTACTCTTTACGCTTGCTATTAGATCCCTTAAGACTAATTTTTTCAGGGAAGCCTATCCCACCACAACCTAACCGCTCAACCATCACGTTCTCAAGACCATTCATCCCCACACAGCTACCTCCTCATGTATCACTTCCCCCTCCCTTTTAGATCGTAAGCCCTCAGGGGCAGGGCCCTCCTTACCATCTTGTCTTGTGATTGTAATGTCTTCCTTATATTGTAAAAGCGCTGCGCAAACTGTTGGCGCTATATAAATCCTGTATAATAATAATAAATGAACGTCAAATTGTATTGCTGCATCTGTTGTGCACCACCATTGCTATGTGGCAAAGTTGATAAATCGTTTCTATTATGTCTCAGTTCAATTTATTTAATAATAGTCATTTTTATTCATGTTTTAACTTAAACAGGACAAAAACCAGTGTCTTAACAACCAAACTTATCCAATCTAAACAATTATCAGGAAAAAATTTTAAAGACAGAACATTTGCCCCATTTTTGATTGTAATAAGAAAATAATGGGAGTCACCCAAAGCAAGTCTATTATAAATTAATAAAAAAAAAAAAAGGAAGAAACAATTGCTTTAAAGCTAAGCTTCTGGTGGATATAAAACAGTTTTTAAGCCAGTTATGTATTCATTAATACATTTTATTCAACTTGGCAGTGCTGTTAATCAAACCATAGATTTGATGACAGAAAGTGTTATAACCTCATCAGTGTGACGATGCTTCTTTACTGTCCTGTCAGCAGGACGGGGTGCGTCTGTGACCAGACTGTATTGCTTCATTGCAGTGGAGAAAGTGATGTCATCTGCCTGGCTCTGCTGTGTTTTTGGTTTTCTGGAAGAGATGACTGGATAACCAAAATTTGACACTCCCCATGCCAGTAAAACAGTACATAAAGTATGTATTTCAACTGTGTATTTAAATGTTTCCAGGAGTTCAGCTTTAAAACTAGCTGAAATCTAGAATTAGAATGTGATTTAAAGAAATAACATTCCCATCATCCAATTTTTTTCAAGTAGCTTTTTTTCAGTAGCTTTTTGTAAACTTCACATTATAGTCATAGACATTTTGGTTTGTTCAGGCTGCTACATTTTATATTCAGTGGCAGAAAATACCAGTTCAAGTTTTACTTAATAGCTTTATAAAAAGAAAAGGTATCAAAAGTGGTCAAGTACCCAGATTGTTCACAATGGCACATTAATGAAAAACAAAAAACAATAAATTAAATCAGCATAATATCCCTGCCAGTTAGATGTATAAATAAACCAAGCTGTCATGATTTCTTGATGCAACTGAGGGATGAGTCGGTGTTCAGCACTTCAATCATTGCTCTCAGTGTAGGAAACGATTCTGACACAGATGGGAGGGATTTGAATGATGGAGGCAGGCTAAGGAAAAAAACATAAGTGTAAGAAATACTTTTTTTCAGTCAACAGCTATTTGTGCATTTTTTTTTTAAAGAAAAAAAACTGTATAAAAAGTTCTCACTGGTCTTATAATTACTACAACAACTCAGTGTAAAAGTCAATGGGAAATTGTGCCATGTATGACAGTGTTGTAGGCAAGTAAAGATCTAGCGGAGTGGAATTTTGTGAAAATTTGGGATTTCCCTTCACCTTGGAGGGTTTACCGTCTTTTAGTGTTGTACTGTATTTTGTGGCTCTTTTTCTAACCTAAAAAACCCTCAAAAAATATGCCCCCCCCCCCCACAAAAAAAACCCTATTTATTTATATGGCTCTGTTCACATTTGAGCATTTTGTTGCAATAAGCAAAAGGCCTGTCGCTGGTAAAAGGTAGAAGACAGGAATCACCAGCACTCAGTAATATCATTCAATATGTCCATTTATTTGGACAAATCGTCACAATGAAAGAAGCCAATGTTTTGGGGCCGCACAGGGTCCCTTCATCAGGGCGAGAAGATGCGACACATCTTCTCGCCCTGATGAAGGGACCCTGTGCGGCAAATAAATGGACATATTGAATGATATTACTGAGTGCTGGTGATTCCTGTCTTCTACCTTGTGTCTGCGCGGCACCATCCGTGGCCATCATTGCGAGCACCACTTTTGCATAGGCCGGGAACGTTGTGAGGAGTGCGGAGGGACTTTCTATCTACTTACACTTGTCGCTGGTAAAAGTACATTTTTTTGGGCAGATTACAGCACATTTTGACCACATAGACTCAATAGGAAACGCTTGAAAACGTGCGTTTGCTCATGAGCTACAATCTGCTCACAAAACCGTGCAACTTGATTTACGCACATAAAATGTTTTCCAGCCAAGCTTCTGGGGCGTGGTGCAAATGTCCTACATGTATTGCATTTCTATTATTTCACTTTTTTTAAAGCTGCCCAGTTTTTTTTATCACCTCCTCTTGTTACTTGACTGGATAGGCTATTTTCTCTAAATGGTGAACTTTGCCAATAATCCCCACATGGATTTCCTGCATTCACAGTACACACTGGTGCTACCTGTACATGCTAGATCTTCAAAATTGAGGTTTCATTCATTTTACAAATATGCATCCATGACCCCTCCACGTTTAACAAATTTAGGTGTTCTTTAACAAGGAGAGCACATCATGAAACTCCACAGCACTTAATTCTGATAGCAAGCAAAAGGGACATGGTTAATCTAATCTAAATGCGTCAGTTCTATTTGCTCGTTATAAATGAAGTAGTTCATTTCCTTTTGTTGTATTTGGTACACACATTGGAAAACATCAAATTTATAAAAGACCCAGAATTTCATCTGTTCCTTTTTAGTGCCATTTAAACCTTTATCTTTCTTAAAGTGCAGGTTTCCCATAAAATATGTTTGATCACAATATGTTATTTTTTTCTGACTCCAAGATATTTTGAGATATTATTTTCCCTATCGCCAGATATAGGTAACCATGGTAACACCAGGTCTCTCAAAAAATTAGCTTGTGACAGCTAATTAAGGTTTCTTCGCTTCTTCAGTAGTAATAGGCTGCTCAATATGGAACAGATTAAGTTATTAGTCAACCTGATTGACCTCATTGGCAGTTACTGCAAGTCCAGTATTTCTATACAACAGGTACAGAAAGGGATATCGTGCTGGAATCCAAATGCAAACATTTGTGTATGGATACAGAGCCAATGAAATCATATTTAAGCCGTTAAACTTCCTAACAGTCTACGAGAACAGATTGTGCTGCATTTATTCTGGATAGGAGGAGGATTTGAGTATGATCAATTTAGAGGCAAATGGATTCTAAATTTAAAAAGCGCATAAATCATCTGTTTTTAAAAGATTAAGATGCAAGCTACAAGCTTCTATCCAGATGGTAGAGGGCTCTGTTACCCTCTGGAGAATTTTTACAGAAGCTACACCATGGTGTTTGGGATTCAAATAAGTACCTGCATCCTTTCTCTGTATTCTTTTGGGGAACGGCCCCTTTTAAACACTTTTTGGAATTCTTTGAGGGATATTTTTAGATTGCACAATGTCCAACTAGAAAATTAACCGTATTTTTATTTTCTCTACTGCAACCATCTCTTTATAAAATTCTAGACAGGGTCCCTGCTGACTTAGTTATTAAATGCAGCCATATATTTCATTCTGTCTCTTTGGAAACCATCCACAAGCTTAAGAGAGTCAATTAAGAACCTGATACTGAAAGATCTCTCAGTGTCTATTCATAATCAATAGAAACTATATACATTACACATTATATCAAGGATGCATGGATAACGATACTGGTATTGATGCCGATACCGAGTATTTGAGCGAGTACTCGTACTCGAGCAAATGCTCCGATACTTACCTCTGATACAGAAACTTCCGGTCAGATGGAGATCTCCATCTGACTGGCAGTGCCAAGGGAGCATAGACCTGGGTTGGTCAGGAAGCCAGGCTGCCTAGCAACAAGTGAATCCGGCTTCCTAGCCAATCAGGAAGCCTGGCGGCGGGTTATGTCTGACTGGTCAGGAAGCTGCACGCCACCCGGCTTCCTGATAATCAGGGCACACAGCACTGGTATCGGTAATTTGTATCAGTGGGTAGCGGGGGAAAAAAAAATTGGTACTTGTACTCCATACCGAAAAACCAGTATCGGTGCATCCCTACATTGTTTGCTTATTTTATAAACAAACATGTAATACATGGCAACGAAATCCCACAGCACTACGGGTTAGCCAAAAAGATATCAGAATAGAAATATATCTTTCTTTCACGCACAACTGTCTGTCATTGAAACTAAAGAGACAGCCATCGATAAAGGATAAGCAACTATGATGAGTTAGTAAGTGTGTAAATTGCAGCTTCAGCTTTTGAACTGTGTAAAATAACACTTTTTACTACATCATTTTTACTACTTAGAAAACATGTGAAAAGGACCTGCAAGAGTTTCTGTAGCAAAGTGTAAATGGGGCCTCAGGTTTCACTTATTTAGTTAAGTGCTGCTTGATATATTGAGATCTAAATCTAAATTCATTATTTAAAAAAATGTTTTACCTGAAGATCCCGCAAGTTACAGCACTTCCTGTAGCAGGCTGACATTATTAACAACATTTATCCTTACATACTAGACTAAACTTAACCACTTAACTGGCACTAACCTTAATTATTACCCTTATCTTAACCCCCCACCGAACCCGTACATTTAACTTAATACTAACTTTTAACTAACCCTATCAATCCCAACTCTAACCTCAACCCTTTACCTGAAACCTAACCTTAGCTTTCCCTCTAGATCCTAACCCTACCCTTACCCTTGACTCTTAACCTATAGTGTGAACTTTGAATCTTAGCTTAACACTTCACCTTACCTAACCCTCTAAATCTAAATTTTGCCCCAAATCTTAACCCTGACCATAATGTTTAATTTGAATATTAAAGAAGAACTCCAGGAAATTTTTTTTTATTAATCCTTGCAATGGGGATACCCCTGCACTGCAAGGGTTAAGTGCTCGTTTGTGTCTTGGGACAAAAATAACAAAGATATACTCACCTACGTTCTGAGTGGAACAGTTGTCAGAGTGTCCCCTCTAGCCTGCCTCCTCCTCCTCTGCAGCATTGGAATCTTCCTCTGCGTCCTCACCTCTGTACACAGTGAATAGACATTGATGGTTTACAGGACCTTAGCTTCAGAGCAGGAAAAGAGACACTGGAAGGAGCAGTATATGAAGAAGCCTGCTCGGAGATTGGGGTGAGAATATAACTTGTTTTTTCTTTTAACCTAGACAGAAATGAGCACTTAACCCTTGCAGTGTCAGGGTAGCCCCACTGCAAGGGTTAATTAAAAAAACCCATTGAGTTCTTCTTTAAAGCATAACCTGAACCCAGAAGTTTCACCTAACAGGCACCCTTTTTCCTACTGCTTCAATTCTAACCTCTAAACACATAACATACAGTATATTAGAAGTGAAAAACATATTGGCCAACATACACTAACTGGCATAACCCTTCCTCCAAAAACAAAGTCTAATAACACAAATACCGATCCCCTCAATGTACAAATAAAATAAACACTAACAAATTATTTGACAAGCAGCTGTACCATGCACTGGTCAAATCTACTTAAACTAATAACTAAAAACTCCAGTGCTATGTGTATAATGAATGTGCACAGTAGTTTACTTCTGTTTTAAAGACAGAATTGTAGATATCAGCACACCCGTGCTCCTAAAATATTAGACAATATAAGTAAAGTGCAAGAACTAGTGGGACACAGAAATTGTGCATAAAATGTATTTTAAAAATGCAATTTGCTATAAAATAACTTTACACTGCAATCATTCTTTATGACTAAATTTTTAACACTATTTATTTGACCTCTGGCCAATCACCTGCTGCTGCTGAGACAATTGTCAGATATGGCCATATATGCATACAGCCAAAGTCAGAATGATAGTAGAAACAGGGCCGGATTTCCAACCAAGCAAGGAGTAGAGGGGCAGCAGGCAGCAGCATTGGGAGATATGGAATTCCTATCTACCAACGCCCGGGACAAGTATTTCCGGGCGCCGGGCAGGTAGCTGTTTTCTACATTTAGCCCTGCTTTGGGCAAGCAGAGCTCAATGTACAGCGAGGAAGCCGCCACTTGTTTTGTACAAGTGATCTCGGTGATGTCGCCAAAATCACATGTATGCAGCTTGCAGGTCTGCAATTCTCCATGGGGGTGGGGGGTGCATTGAGGAACCTGGCCTTGGGGCAGCAGAGAGAGTAAATCCGGCTCTGAGTAGAAAAGGCCAGTCCTTTTTTATGCAAAACATACCGAAAGGTCATCGACCTTTAGGATATTCTCTTTATTTAGAGAAGGCCCCAAATTACACACACACACACACATGCATATAATACTGTATATATATTTACATTGTTTATTTTTTTTTAAACAGCACTGCTACTACTTTGCCCAGGCTAATCTAGTCAGTCAACAACTTGTCTCCAACCAAGATAGGATTTTTCAGTTACCTTCTAAGGTTCACCCAGCTTTTTGCAATTTTGCTGAATGCTTCAGGTCCCAGTGCGGTCATTGCTTCAAAATCGACCAGCTTAAGAGGAAACAAAATTGTATAAGTGAAAACAAAGGCATTTATATTACAGGACATAAAGCTTGGAAACATTCTGAAGGGATAAATAAAAAATTACAATACTGCCTCAATTGCTAACATGTGGTACTAAAAACACTGACTCTATCAACATCTATGAGATTGTTCTCAAACATTTAAAAATATAAGACTGGAAGATGACCAACATTGCAGGTCAATTTCAGTCCGTTCTAGAATCATATTTTCCTTGCTTTGGTCCAAAAACATATTGGCAAGCTAACTGGTTGAAGCTCAAAATGTATATATAAAAGTGTGACTGAGAGGTACAGATATTCAACTGTAAATGCTTTCAGGGGTAGGAACTCATGAACTATTTATACACTGCTATGGGAAAGGTGCCAGAGCTATATAAGCAAGTTGAATAAATACTGTACGAATGGTCCAATGGAAAAAAAACTATATATTCTTTAAAATAAGGAGCTGCTGAAATCTGCAGCTAGAAGTATTTTCTGTGCAGTTCCAGACTTGACATCCTGAAAAACACACGATAGGGCACAGTTTGACATGTTGTGGAGGACGACCCAACACTTAGATCCTATTTTTTTTTATTATGAATACATTATGAAAGAAATTAGAGTGCTGTTATCGCCTACCAGTGCCAACATGCACCTTTAGTCAGCAGCGGCAGCTCCTATATTTCTATCCTGAAAGGTTTCTTTGGGGGCCCCAGTCACACCATATCCAGTGCGTTCCGGTGCAATTCGAGCCCAGAACGCACTGGATCACATATATCAAGCATTCTGGGGTAGGAGGGGGGATGTCGGTGCTATTCATGTCAATGTCACCGCAGACACACCCCCTCGCCCTCAGTGCGATCGCCCACACCAAAACGTGAGGTACAGGAATGCCCTCCGTTCCAGTGCAGTGCGATATGAAACAAAGAGTGCTTGCAGCATTTCAGAACGCACTGCACTGGAGGGCATTTCTGTACCTCACATTCCGGTAGGGGCAATAGCACTACGGGTGGGGCGGGCGTGTCCGCGGTGCCATTGACATGAATGGCACCAACACGCCCCAGATCGCGGCCTGGCTTGATCTGCGCTATCCAGTACGTTCCAGGCTCGAACTGCACAGGATATGGTGTGACTAGGCCCTGAAAGTGTAGCTGTACATTTAAGAGACATTACTTTTTTAATCTACGATGATCTTAACCGAAAACTGATAGTAACAGACAGCACCTGTATAAAATCAGCTACAGTGTTGCAATACATATCTCCAGTCCATGACAAAAAAACAAGGAAGTCTTCAGGGATATTTCTAGAAGTGCACTTTGATTTCCATGGTTGGCTGACTAAAAACATACGCATAGATAGCCAGGCTTGGCTAAATGGAGGGGCTAACTGTTTCTAACAATTTGTGATCTCTTCTAGTTACATTAGTTTCTTCTAATGAAGATGCTGAGTCAAACAGGTATGCAGAGGAGATGTTCACACTTTTCTGCAAATGCAGATGCTGACAGGTTGAATGTTAACAATCTAATGTTTGCACTGGCCCGGGCCTGCGATAGCTCCCAAAGCACAGGGAAAAAGGAAATAAGACTATATTTGTAAATTTGTTTGTATTCTTGGTTATATTAAAAAGCTATTGTGTATTAAAAGAAAATTATGCTTCAGAAAAATGTGCATTTTAGAAGAACTGGGGCCTTTTTTACACTTTCCATTTCACTATATTGCACACCACACTATCTTTTTTTCTTTTTCACTTCCACCACTCCAAGCTTGCTCCTGTGATGGACTACAACCTCAATACAAACTAGTAGTCCCATCACTGGAGCCTTTTTTTAAACTTTATTTTATTGTTTATCCGATTAACCGATTAATCGAACCTAATAATCGGCTAACTAATCGATTTTGATAATAATCGTTAGCTGCAGCTCTATTTAGGAGTAAGTATTTTTTCCCTAAAAAGGGGATTGTTTTAGTAGTTACATACAAATATTTTTGTACAAATATATTATTAACACAGGGTAGTGATACACCAATACCAAGTATTTGGGCGAGTACTCGTACTTGCCCAAATGCTCCCGATGTCTATCCCGATACTGGAACTTCCGGTATCAGAAAGCCGGGCGTTGATTGGCCAGAAACCTGGGCGCTGTGTAATGACTCGCCGCCCGCCTTCCTAATTGGTCGGGAAACTGGCCAATCAGGAAGCCAGACGTCGAGTCATTACCCGCCCCCGACTTCCTGATTGGCCAGAAAGCCGGCTCCATGCTTCCTCGTCTCCTGGTATCAGGAAGCCGAGCGACGAGTCATTACACGCCGTCCAGCTTCCGGCATCGGTATTTGGTATCTCCGAGTACAGAAAAATAAAATATTTGTACTCGTACTCAATACCAAAGAACCTGTTACGGTGCATGCCTACTTGGGAGTTTTTATTAAAGACGGAGCATTGCTTTTAGACAAACTCTGTTTAATTGAAAAAACTCCTTACTCTATACTGTGTATAGAATATGAGGTTTAGCAATTCACCACTGCACACAAGCTTTTTTAAATTTTTCTGCAAGGTCATTAAGTTTATTTTAGTACATGTTTAAAAAGAACTCTAGAACTTTATGGTGGCTGGAAATATTAAATATAAACTATTCAATACAATATTTATATACATATCCAGTAAACTAGCTTTAAAGAAAATCTGGTTCATGCAAGAAGAGAGCACATTTTAAAAACAAAAACAACAACAACAACGGTTTCTGCATTCTTTATAAATGAGTAACAAAATAATAAAACCTGGAAATGTACATATATGTAGAAAGAAGAAATATAGCCATACCTTTCCTTTTGGAATTTTTCCTGTGACTTCTTTGCCACTGGCCATCAGAGCGCCCATAATTACAGAATAAGCAACCACGCTAAGGACAAACCAAAAGAAGACAGATATTATAAATGGCAGAGAAGCATCCCTCCTCCTAAAACACTGCCATACAATTCCCATTTCAGATTTAAACATTCAGATCATGTTTAAAAAAGGCATAATAATCAATAATATTGAGGAAGTATGAGTAACATTTATTACAATGCTACCCAACACATACACTCTACTTATTACAACTTACTACAAAGTCAACCTTTTCCTTTGCAACTTCTTTGGCTTGATAGTCAAAGCCTTTTGTGCTACAACATGCACCGTATCATGGCTCTCTGGGTTAGATTGAAGAACAGTACATTTTAAAGAGCTACTTATCTAAAATCGCACCTATTACCAGACTATGGACAATAAAATATTGACATGTTCATAATGACCACTGCCTAAGTGGACTGGAGGAAAGTGAGGTCACTGACTTAGCGAAGCGGGTTGTCAAGGGTGCATGTAAAAAAAAAAAAATCAGTGGCTGAATAGGAGTTCAAAATCTTCTGGCAGGTAAAACAGTTCACATATTCTTCGGTCAACAGTATATTGAGTATTTAATAGATTTTTTCCAGAACACTAATCATTCTAATGTTTAACAGAAGCTACTTGCTGACGCCAGCGCCCTGGAGCCAGGACATTCTAAGAATGTGTAGTAAATAACTTTCACCCAGATGTGTTCAGCTACTTATTTTATTTAACAGGTTGGACTGTAGAGAAGTACTCAAATCTGGTATGCGAAAGACAGCTAATTTTTCATGACCGTTGAACTGGAGGAAATGTGTTCATGTCTTGGGATTGGAGGCTGTTAACCCTTTTTTGAACACCCACAGGGAATACAATTCATATTACACACTTCCAGCCTTACATGTCTGCCTATGTCTGGCTGTTTTTTCCAGGCATAAAATTAACCCTAGAGGGGACAGGCTGATAACTTGGCTGACTATGGATATAAAAAGTTATTTATATTGGTATCGTTTAATCGTTTAGACGCTGATCTCTCCTCCGATCACTAGACCCGGAAAGTGATGTGTATTACATCACTTCCGGTGTCACTGCACATTCTCCAGCTCCTAGAGCCAGGAGAAGAAGCTGGAGAAGCGAATTGCTGCTTCATCAGCATCTTTGGGGTCCCTAGGTGACATTAGGAGTCGGAAAGACCCTTGATGTCCCCATAAAAAGAGGACCGTTCACATCATATTTGCTATTACATAGGGGGCTTATTAACCCCCTATGTGATAGCAATAAAGTTAAGTGTAAAAATAATTTTAAGAAATAAAAAGTTTTAAAGTCCTCTGCCTCATGTACATACAAACGCAAACCACATCAGCAGTGCCTACGTGCAGAAATGAAAATGGAGTCACACATGTTACATATTGCCACGAACGTCCGAGTGAGAGCAATAATTCTATGGCCGTTATTCACTGCTTACTCTAAACTGATGAGCAGTAAAAGCTATTAAAACCTTGCCTATGGGAAAATTTGGGTATTGCACTTTTTTTTGCAGTTTTACAGGCACACAAAATTTTAAGTCTTGACATGTTTGGTTTCTATTTACCCGACGTGACCCCATCTTTTACATTTGACCAAAAACTGGGTATTATATTCTGTTTCTGTGCACTAAATTTCATTTTCGTGCTATCCTAAAAATACTGGTTTGATAAACATTTGTGCAAATACTGTGCGACAAAAAAATTGCAACTTGCAATTTTTTTATTCTACAGGGCCTCTGCTTTCAGAAAATATATACAATTGTTTGGGGGTTTTAGGCTGTTTGTGTGTGCAAATATAAAGAAATTGCTGCAGAGAGCAAGTGGTTAAGGAAGGACCATAAAAGTTGCCAAACTTTGTGAGTGTTGTCCCTCCTTGTGATAATCTGGGTTTGTACAGCTTAACAACTGAATGGGTATTGCACACTGAAAGTGTGTGTGTGTGTGTGTGTGTGTGTGTGTGTGTGTGTGTGTGTGT